>NC_059378.1:43146641-43181641 GCF_019703515.2 Myxocyprinus asiaticus
CTGGGTCTGCCTCCTCCTGGGGCAGCGCTTGCAGGTTCACCACCTGGTCCCTAAAAGGAGTGGTGGGAACCTTGGGCACATAGCCCGGTCGGGGGTCTCAGGATCACGTGAGAATAGCCCGGACCGAACTCCAGGCACGTTTCGCTGACAGAGAACGCTTGCAGGTCACCTACCCTCTTGATGGAAGTGAGCGCAGTCAGGAGGACAGTCTTCAAGGAGAGTGCCTTAAGCCCGGCTGACTGCAAAACTCAAATGGGGCTCTCTGTAGACCCTGAAAAACTACAGAGGTCCGATGAGGGAACAAGGCGTGGCCTGGAGGGATTCAGCCTCCTGGCGCCTCTTAGGAACCTGATGATCAGATCATGCTTCCCTAAGGACTTACCGTCGACTGCGTCATGGTGTGCTGCTATGGCAGCAACGTACACCTTCAAGGTGGAAGGGGACAGCCTCCCTTCCAACCTCTCTTGCAGGAAGGAAAGCACTGATCTGACTGCGCACCTCTGGGGTCTTCCTGATGGGAAGAACACCACTTAGCGAACAGACACCACTTAAAAGGCATACAGGCGCCTCGTAGAGGGAGCCCTAGCCTGAGTGAACGTGTCTACCACCGCAGGTGGGAGACAGCTTAGGTCTTCTGCGTCCCATCCAGGGGCCAGACATGGAGATTCCAGAGGTCTGGGCGCGGGTGCCGGATGGTGCCCCTTCCCTGAGAAAGAAGGGCCTTTCTCAGGGGAATTTGCCCGGGGGGAGCTGTCACGAGGAGCGTGAGGTCCGAGCACCACATCTGGGCGGGCCAGTAGGGTGCTTACCAGGACGACCTTCTCCTCGTCCTCCCTGACCTTGCACAGAGTCTGTGCGAGCAGGCTCACTGGGGAAAATGCATATTTGCGAATGCCAGGGGACCAGCTGTGTGCCAGCGCGTCTATGCCGAGGAAGGCCTCGGTGAGGGCGTACCAGAGCGGGCAGTGGGAGGATTCTTGGGAGGCAAACAGGTGCACCTGTGCCTGACTGAATCGACTCCAAATCAGCTGGACCACCTGAAGGTGGAGTCTCCACTCTCCCTTGAGGGTAACCTGTTGTTACGGCGCATCCGCCGAAGTGTTGAGGTTGCCCGGGATGTGAGTGGCTTGCAGCGACTTGGTGCTGCTAACTCCGTTGGAGGAGACGGCGGGCGAGTTACGACATACAGCGGGAGCGCAGACCGCCTTGGTGGTTGACATATGCTACCGCTGCCGTGCTGTCCGTCCGAACTAGCACGTGCTTGCCCTGGATCAATGGCCGGAACCTCCGCAGGGCGAGCAGAATTGCCAGTAACTCGAGGCAGTTGATGTGCCAACACAGCTGCGGACCCGTCTAGAGGCCGGTGGCTGCGTGCCCGTTGCCAACAGCGCCCCAGCCCATTTTGGAGGCGTCTGTCGTGACCACGACGCGCCTGGAGACCAGTTCTAGCGGAACACCTGCTCGTGGAAACGAGAGGTCGGTCCAAGGGCTGAAAAGACGGTGACAGACTGACGTAATGGCCACGCGGTGTGTCCCGTGGTGCCATGCCCGTCTCGGGACTCGAGTCTGGAGCCAGTGCTGAAGCGGCCTCATATGCATCAACCCGAGCGGGGTGGCCACCGCCGAGGACGCCATATGCCCCAGGAGCCTCTGAAAATGTTTCAGTGGAACCGCTGTTTTCTGTTTGAACGCCTTCAAACAGGCCAGCACCGACTGGGCGCGCTCGTTCGTAAGGTGCGCCATCAAGGAGACTGAGTCCAACTCCAAACCGAGAAAAGAGATGCTCTGAACCGGGAGGAGCTTGCTCTTTTCCCAGCTGACCCAAAGCCCTAGTCGGCTGAGGTGTGAGAGCACCAGGTCCCTGTGTGCGCATCACTCTCGAGACGGGTTAGCTAGGATTAGCCAGTCGTCGAGATAGTTGAGAATGCGAATGCCCACCTCCCTTAACGGGGCAAGGGCGGCCTCTGCGATCTTCGTAAAGATGCGAGGAGACAGGGACAGGCCGAAAGGGAGGACTTGTACCGATACGCCTGACCCTTGAACGCAAACCGCAGGAAGGGTCTGTGTCGAGGAAGGATCGAGACGTGAAAGTACGCATCCTTCGGGTCTACCGCCGCGAACCAATCTTGATGCCGGACGCTCGCTAGAATGCGTCTTTGCGTCAGCATCTTGAACGGGAGTCTGTGTAAGGCCCGGTTCAGTACTCGCAGGTCCAAGATTGGCCGCAACCCACCGCCTTTTTTCGGTACAATGAAGTAGGGGCTGTAAAACCCCTTCTTCATCTCGGCTGGAGGGACAGGTTCTATCGCGTCCTTCCGTAGGAGGGTAGCGATCTCCGCGCAAGGTAGCAGCGTTTCCATCTTTCACCAAGGTGAAGTGGACACCGCTGGACCTGGGCGGATGCCCAGCGAAGTGAATCGTGCAGCCGAGTCGGACGGTCCGGACCAGCCCTCGCGACGGACTGGAAAGCGCAAGTGCATCCGAGTTCCACGCAAGGGGGACCAAAGGGACAACGTCATCGGATGTACTGGCGGGTGGGGCCTCGCGGCGGGGCGGAGCTTGAGGTGCCACACCACATCGTGGCTGTGCTGAGTCCGAGGACATCGAAGCACTTACCTGGCTCCTTGTGACCACCCCCGGAACAGCCTGGGACGGGGGAGGAAGAGGCCTGTCCTCATGACCCGTGGAGACTGTCACATCGGGGGCGGATTTGTGCCACAGCTGGGCGCTCAGGGCGGGAGACCGCCGCTGGAGCGCCAACCTGCCAAATGGAGTGGTGGACGGTGGTCGTGATGCCAGCCGTACACACCGAATATGTGACCCAGGGAACAAGGAAACCACTCTTGCGGAGCTCTTGAGTACTGCAGCCACTTGGGCATGCAGCGCAATTAAATGCAAAAGGTAACAAAAAGAAGATCTGCTTACCAGCTCCAGAGCAGCGGGTTTCGTTGTCCCTGGGTCGCCCGTCTCAGGGGCGCTTCGAAGACCTCCGTGGGTTCTTCGGTGCCGGCTGTGAGATGGGTGGCATCGGCTTCCTGCGGTGGGCTCCACGCCGGGGCCGGGCTGGAGGGGCGGGCTGAGGCGGAGCCGGTGCAGTCACCGCAGGGGGACGCCCTTGGCAATGAGTAGATGGGGGGATCTTGAGCCACGCCGGGGCAGGACAAGCCGGCTAGCATCCATCTACTGCTCTACCATCGAGAACTGCTGGGCAAAGTCCTCGACGGTGTCGCCGAATAGGCCCGCCCGGAAAATGGGGGCAGCAAGGAATCGTGTCCTGTCGGCCTCACCCATCTCGACCAGGTTGAGCCAAAGGTGGCGCTCCTGGACCACTAGTGTGGCCATCGTCCGCCCGGGAGACCGCGCCGTGACCTCCGTCACTCGGAGAGCGAGGTCGGTCGCCGAGCGCAGTTCCTGCATCAATCCCGGGGCAGAACTACCCTCGTGCAGTTCCTTTAGCGCCTTGGCGGACTTGCAGGAGAGCCATGGCGTGCAGGGCGGAGGCGGCTTGTCCAGCAACGCCGTAGGCTTTGACCGTCAGAGATGACGTAAACCTACAGGCCTTGGTGGGGGCTTTGGACACCCACGCCAGGTGGCGGCGCTCTGCGGGCATAGGTGCACCGCGAGCGCCTTTATCCACCGGGGGATTGCCGAATAACCCTTGGCCGCCCCACCATCGAGGGTAGTGAGAGCGGGGAAGCTGAAAAGATTGGGACCGGGCAGTAAAAGGTGCCTCCCGCGACCTTGTCAGCTCTTCATGCACTTCCGGGAAGAAAGGAACGGGGCGGGGCGTGGCTTTGAGCGGCGCCGCGAGCCCAGGAACCAATCACAGAGCCGCGAGGGTTCAGGGAAGAGCAGTGAAATCCACTCTAACCGACGCTCGCGGCTGCCCGGGAAAGTATGTCGTCATCTCCGCGTCAGCCTGTGACTGGGCGATCGACCCCGAAGGGAGGAGCCCAGCCGAGGCTTCCGACTGGACGAGCCCGCTCTCCGATGCTGCGCTCGAGAGCTCATCACTTTCGTGGGCTCCGAATAAGAGGTCGAACTCGCTGTGAGACGAGCCGGCGGACTCATCCGGAAGCCCGATCGGGGCAGACGAGCGTGCTGGGGAATGGGAGGTCCGCGGGGGGATACCCGGCGGAGGCGGTCCCATTGGGGTCCCCAAATCGCCCCCAGTGCTAGCCGCGCTGGCCTCAAACCCGTGGGTAAAAGGACCGAGGCGGGAGCCTCTGGGGTGGCTCGCTTCCTTACGAAGGCGAGCCACGACCGCAACGTTGCCATGGACACACTCTCGCAATGAGAATGTGACCATCCACGAACGCTGTCTCCACGTGAGCAGTGCCCAGACACGAAAGACAGTGATCGTGACCGTTAGAAGGCGAGAGATAACGAGCACAACCAGGAATAACACACAATCGGAAAAGCATCTTTAAAAAGACGCGTCTTTAAAAAGACATTCCGTGTGTGCGCTCTTTTAGAGAAATATATACTCTTTTAGAAGGGAAAAATGCTCTTTCAGAAAATATACTCTCTAGTTTTTCTGCCGAAGCGCCCAGGGGCGTTCTCTGCAGTGCACCAGTGTAGAGGAGGGAGAAGCCGCTGAAATGTGCCGTCAGATCCAGCAGAGGTGAATGAACAGTAGTATTCAGCTCAATGAGCATGACCGTTCGGCTCCGAAGAGAAAATCTGAATGAGTGGTTGCATACCAGCTCCTTTTATACCCGTATGTTCGGAGGAGTGGCATGCAAATACCACTCGCCAATTTTCATTGGCCTTTTATCAAAGACCAGAGGTGTCTCGGGCTCCCAAGAGTGACCCCTAGTGTCACTACATCGACACCAACGTCGAGTGAGTGACAGATAGGGAACTATAGTTCATACAGTATAAAAATCATTATGTCTATGGAGAGTCCTCATAATGATAGCTGCACCAATATGTGTGTGTGTGTGTGTGTGTGTGTGTCTGTGTGTGTGTGTGTGTGTGTGTGTGAGGGTTAGGGGATAGAATCTATAGTTCATACAGTATAAAAATCATTATGTCTATGGAGAGTCCTCATAATGATAACTGCACCAACATGTGTGTGTGTGTGTGTGTGTGTGTGTGTGTGTGTGTGTGTGTCTGTGTGTATGTTTGTGAGTGTGAGTCTGTGTGTTTGTGTGAATGTTTGTGTGTTAGTGTGTATGTGTGTGTGTGTGTCTGTCTGTCTGTCTGTCTGTCTGTGTGTGTGTGTGTGTGTGTGTGTGTGTGTGTGTGTGTGTGTGTGTGTGTGTAGGGGGCACAGGTGGTCCATCAGCCAGTTGTCTCAGTCGACCCGTGGCATCTGGGTCTGCCCCGTGACCTCCTGCCAGCGGGTTTTCGACACTTCACTTGGCCTCAAGGTGCACATAGCCTGGCGCAAGCGTCATGGTGACGTCACCACCACTTAGTGGCGAATGGCGGTTGTTGTTGTTGTTGTTGTGTGTGTGTGTGTATGTGTGAGTGTGTGTGTGTGTGTGTGTGTGAGGTGTACACGTGGAAAAATATTTAAACAAATTAGATCATAAATACAATTGTAAATATAAACATAATGATAATAATAATAATTGAAAAATAAACCATGACCTATAGATAGTTTAACACAAATCTAATAAATATTTGTTTCATAAAATGGCTTCAACTTTATGAATGAACTTCAACTAAAGTGATTTTTAAGTCTGCAAAAGGGGCCGGTGGAAGAAGTTGGAGAGAGTAAAATGTTTGGATTTGGTATGATTTTTGGAGCATTTCCTTATTTTGATTATATTTACATTTAGTTTGAAGTGTAATTTGAATTTAAAAATATTTTTGGTTTAAATTTGTTTTGTTCAGATGAATGAATTTTTAAAGCAAAAGCAACCAGTAGAAGTGAAGTGTGTTCCAACTAGCCATGATTTGTGTGGCAGTAGGTGAAAATTATTATTAATACTTACATTCTCTATAATTTAACGGAGCGTTCATCCAAATTCTGACGAGAACCACATTTTCAATGCACATAAAAGGAGTGTGTCACTGTCATAGAAATATGCCTGACATAAAACAGTTAACATTATAACCTGGCTGATACAGACATCTGTATGATAATATCATCAAAATAAAAAATATCAGTTTGACCAGAGTATATTTCTGAGAGTCTGCTGGACTCTTTTATAGAAATACTTCCTTACTGTGACAAATGAATGTGTTTGTGAAGTATTCTGCATAACATGATGTGTGTGATGTGTTTTATAATTACAGTAGTTTTATGGTGTCATGTGTCTCAGTGTTTGAGTGTTAAATATGTGAGACACTAAACGTGACATGATGCTGCTCATACTGTGACACATCAACATCAGCACTTTAATTCTCAGACGATTCACTCAATATCACCGTTTTGATTCGGCTCTTTGGGAAATTCCAGCACTGTCACATTTATTTTATGGAGTCCGTTTGGTGCGACCAGCAACATTAAGCATCCATAATGCCTCATTTCAAGCACAATGTGGTGTGAACACAGGCCTGGTGTCTGAAAATAGATGGGCAATTTTGCACTTTATTTTGTAAATGTCAGAACGCAAAGAAAACGATGAAGACTGGAAGTTTCTTCTGCCGGCTGCACTGCTAAATTGCTTTCTTCTTTCTCAGGACTTTGAGAGGAAATCGCGCCTCGCGTTGCTTAGCGGAGATGATTTGACAATTTGGTGAGGCGGTTGGCAGCGAGCTGGACGCACTGGAGATTTCATGGTTGAGAGAACACGTTTGATAATCAATACAGAAATACAGTGTTTTCAGCAGAAGAGAGAAACATCTCGAGTGACGTCTGCGGATCTGATCTCTGTGCTGTGATGAGTTTTTACATTTGCAGATGTGCCGTTCTTCACTGACTACATGAGAAATCACGATCCTCTCATCCATAAACACACAACACATTACACATGCATTTATTAATTCATTGTTTGATCATGTGACATGCATTTTCTCAATCATGAGATTAAAGCGGCAGTGTGTCCTTTCTAGCGTCACCAAATAGAATAGCAAAATATTTACCATTTTCACTCAGACAGATAGTCCCAACACAAACTCACACCATTGTTTACATACTTCAGGAAGTCAAACTACCAATGGATTACTGATAGTGACATTAAACTGAGATTCAAGAAATCTCAGAGCTCACGAAATCCTAATTGAACTTTTGAGTCATTTAGTTAATGTTTGTTGCGTTGAGGTCATCTACATGCTAGTGTACTCCTATAAGTTGATAAAACAAACCTTTAGCAGATGTACACAACCAGGTGACACATATTTGCATATTGTGTCTCGTTGTACATATCACTTCAGTTTCCTTGTGAAATGAACACTAGAGGCGCTACAAAAACAATGACTTTTATTCATTTTCACACAAATCACGAGTAAAATGGCAGATTATCAGTTCATAAACACTTACTTTTCACCCTGTTCTTCACACAATGTTATCTTATGACATCTAAACACTTTTACTATGGCACTTGACTCATTTTAATGTTTGCATTACATAATCAACTACATTTACAAGCTTGATTAAGTGTGATCAAATTGGGCAGTAGCTCAACTGATAGAGCGATGCACTCGTGTTGTAAAGGACATGCCACACACATACACACACACACAGACTGTGATTGTGGTTAAAGTGGTTGTCAGATCAAGAAGACAATAACAGATCACACACACAACACACACACACACAGTATCAGTGCACTTTCCCTCTGAGATGTTTACTGTGGTCTTTAGTTTACACTGTGGTAATGACAGATGTCTAATGTTAGCACATATAATTGTGCTGTTATTAAAATATGTGTCCAGCTAACAGACACTTCAGTAAATCCTCTGATATTCTGCACTTTCAAGTATCATCATGTATGAGCAGATTATTACAGCAACACGCTACATGCATTGATCTGTGTTCAGTTTAACAGCAGTTCAACAAATGAGTTAATGGATCATCTGATTAGATCGCTGACAGTTATACAGCCTTCAAATATTGTAATGAGTTACATGTGCACGAATGAGTTGTGACATTGGAACACTGTTGGATGTAATCTGATTACAAAGTAATTAGTTACTGTAATCTAATTATTTTAAGTGAAATAGTAGTAACACAACATTTTATAATCTTGTAATCAAATTAGATATTGACTTCAAGTTAATTACTTTTAAATACATTACTTAATTTACACACCTTTTTAAATGAATATTATTTTTGTAGAACACATTTTAAAACTGAATTATGTTTAGCTGAGAGGTGATTATAAACATTATAATATATGAATTATTTTGAATTTGTTGAGCAGAAAAACAAACTTTTCTGTGAAGTGTTTTAAAATGTGAATTAGTAAAGAGATTACTTTTCCTTGATTCAATTAGTAAAGTAATCTGATTATAATTGTATAAAAGTACTTACTAATATGTAACTGATTGCTTTTTTTGAGTAACTCGTTTGAAGGAGCGTGTCCATATGAAAGATGGCAGAAATCATCTCTGCAGTAAACAGAAGTGAATACAAATTTTCAGTACAGTATTTCAGTAATATTTAGATGTTGCGTACAGCAGAGTTTATTGTAAATAAATGTAAAGTAATTGACTCTCTCTTCACAATTTGCTTTATGGAAAACAAAAAATCTGACCTAAAATAGCACATAAAAATGAAGTGAACTGTGGCTGATTATTATAAGAATTTTATAGTGGAATGCTACATGTAATGGGCAGATTTAAACATGCCTGCATTTATCCACCAAAACTGTAAAAATTTTGGTAGTATAAATGCACACGGTCTGGATTAAACTGCCTGCATATCCCCTATTATATGTAAGAATTTATATATAAAGAATTAGTTTAAGAATCTTGGCTGCAATCAACTAGCATTATATGTAGGGAATTAGCGACTTTGTGACAGGGTATATTTACAACTGCCAGTATTTATCACCAATTACATGTAGGGAATTTGCATAATGGTTACCTTATGGCTTTAAGCTTATGCCTGCATCATTTTCCAACCACTAATGCAAAGAATTCAGGATAATATAAGAATTAATCTTTACGTAAGATCAAAGTCTTCAGCCAGCGATGAGTTGATCTGAATGTAATGTTAATTCATACAGTAATACTACTTTCAGTGTGATTGAAATTAATATCACAAATAGATATGAGCAATGCAGAATTTTAGGATAGACAGATTTCTAGGGACTGATATGATTTGATAAAATACACAGTCAAATTCTATTCGAATACAAACAAGTCTTTATTGCTAATCTATAACATAAAACTAAACTAACACACATAGACAAACATAAAAAAACAGGTTGGTGAGTGAGCTGTAACTGAAGGTGAATGGAAATGATCTGTAACAGAGAAAATTTAACTTTATGGAGTCTATAGACCATGCCCTGAGAACCATCGATACTTCATTTAGTATACCTCGATTTGCTCTCAGTTTACCCAAAGTATTTAAATAAAACACCAGCACTTTCTAGCAAAATTCTGGAAGTGTACTTGCATTTTGTTGCATTGCTTTGGTTCTTTGGCTGGGTCCGTAGAAAGTTCTGGTTGTGCTCCGTCGATGTTTTGGACCTCTGTTTAAGATTGTGGATGCTGGATAGTTCAGTGCTGGAATGATCAGGCGGGGCTTTGAAGCGATGACTTTGACATCTTTGGAGAAGTCGGACAGGATGGAGTTTGAAAACTCCCGCTTGGTTCAGTTCCAGGAGGCCTTTGTTCGGTACGATGGATGGGTGATGGAATGACCAGGTAGAGCCCCGGAAGTGAGGCTTCCCGCAAGGGAGACTCGGGAATCCCTGGGACAGAGGTCAAAGTATTTGTACGCCATAGAGCAGAGAAGAGCACGCTGTTTTAACCATTTCTGTTTGGTCACACCCCGAAGAGGCTCTAAGCTAATCAGAGGTGGCTTTTCAGAGGGCCTGTGGTTAAAGTGTCCTCCCCTCAAGATAATTAATTTGACTCTTTGTTCGAAGTTTCCTCATTTTTCCCGTTCATAAAAAGAGCATTCTTTTATCGTGACTTTTATATAATGAAATTGGCGCAAGAGACATAACATTTGTTAACATCAACATTCTCTACGTAATATGAAACATGACATACTTTCTCTTTGTGGTTACTTCACTACACATTAAAATTTGAATATACGTTATTATACATTGGATAAGTGTGCATCATGTATGCATAAGATCAGAAGAATGCATTTTATGATTCAACTACAGTCAGGCATCATGTGATGCATGTTAGCATATAAAACTTGGTTATGAGCGTTGTGAAGTGTAAAGTCAGATTTGCGTGAGTCCAGCAATTGTGTCAAAGTTCATAGATCCTTTTAAGCTGCTATTTGCAGAATAACGATCATGATGTCTCGTGATCTCCTATGAGTTTTAATTTTAAGCATAGAAAATTGGTTATGTTCAAGACAAATAAATCTGTGTTGTCCATTGCAGTCATGAGGGTTTCTTGGGAGAGTCTGCTTTAGATCTATGTCTTCTACTGACCATCACCTCTGCCCTTTAGGGGTGTAAAAAGAATTTTGTGCTATCCTGGACAATTTCTCTTTGTTCTCAAGACGGTTAAGGTTAGGCAGTTGTACATTTCATCTCATTTCCACAGAGCTGCTTCAGACTTTAAGGTGCTGTCTTGGCAGAGTCTTTATTTTTATTGCCCTGGGGAATTCCAGTGCACACTGCGGGCCTCTGTGTCATAGTCTTTATAACTTGGTAGGAAATATCAGTGTAAATCATGGATTCAAGTCATTCTGCGTAGAAAATGTTAATTTTTCTGCCCATAAGCCCTATATTATTCAGTCAAAAATCTGACTGTACAGTATGCATGTGTGTTTTCTTGGATTTCCTTACGTGCCATGTTCTTTAGTTATCGTAGGACTCATTTTGAAGGTCTGAATCTGCTGCCAAGCTCCTATAAATGCAGATAAACATAGTGAAAATGCTCGGTGTGTGTGAATGTGTTCCTGTAGACAGACGGACAAGACTCGTATTTGTTGCCAATACTGAGGATTAAATGTGCTGTTGCTAATGAGCTTTCAGCAGTGAACGATTGAGATGTTGAGAAGCCATTACTGTTTCTTCTAGACACGAAATTACAGAAAATCCACAACAGCTTTCAACGGTCTGAGCTGATGGATGCAGCACAGGGGCGTTACTCTTTCAAAACCATTGACTTCAGTGATCAGAACGAATGAATGGTCAGTTTTGTGTTGTTTTGATATGAGAGGTGACTATTTCAATCACCCACAACACCTTAGAAACCACGTAACAATGTGCTAACAAACACTTGGAACCACCATCAGTTCTTCAGAAAATGTAGTTTGTGTATTCATTGTTTCTGTGATAATGTCTTTGTTCTCTCTCATTCTATGAGGTGATGTATGGATTACTGGTTTCTCTGTGTGTGGTGGTCAGCCAGTGGTGTTTAAGCGTCCCGTCTAATCACACATTGAGCTATCGGTAACTCACTTACACATTTAACTGGTGTAGTTTGAGCTGCTGTGCTCATTGATTTGAGCTTTACAACTGCGAGGAGCAGCGGGCGCTATCAGTTCACTCGGTCTGTTATGATGCGTCTGTATCTGTGATATCAAACGTGAGATTTGTGCTTATAATCCCACAGATTCTCTCAAATTATCCACATATCCTGTTAGTGATTCTGGAGATTTGAGACTCAATGAATGTGGCTGAACAGGATTGGTCAAGAGATTTCCAGCAGTTTCTGAATTTTAAAGATGGGCAAATTCATCTGGAAATATTAATACTTCTGATACCTCGAATAAAAAACATATTTACATAAAATAATATGTTTTCTTAAAAGAAGTAGTGTTTTTATTCACATGAAAATGAAATCAGATTAAGCATATTAAATGAACTTTTAGTAAATAGGAACCGTTTCACTGATTAAAAAAATCTTATGGGCCAATGGGTTGAGAAAAAAAAAAAATCATTCAAAGATAAAACTAATGTTAACAAATGGAAACTTATTGTAAAGCGTTACCAGTTTATTAAAGTTGGTAAAAGATTGGGGATTGTAATTGTAATTGATGTTAACTTTAATTCATGCTAGCTCCATCTTTGATTTTTACAGGGAATGACAACGAGGCTGTTAGGGATAGACGTACAGCCTCTTCAATGTCACGAAAGGATAAAGCTGTATAAAGCTCCTTGATCACATCTGATTTTCCACAACTCATGTTGTCTGGAGTTTTTTGTATACTGAATGTCTTTTGACAGCTATTTTATCAATGTTTTGTCCGCAGAATGATCCAAAAACACTTTAAACTCAGTGATGGGCAGTGGCTTCACTACAAATTTCTAGTACTACATTTCTGAGTAGCGAGGTGGTAGCTTTGCTTGTTTTTAAATCAAGTAGCTTTTCAGTAGTGGAGCTATATTTTTGATTAGGTAGCATGTAGCTTTGACAAAAGCTACACCGCTACATCATACATCACACTGGTGTTTACTATCACCAGTTTTGAATCACAACTAAATGAATCGCTCATCTGAGTTGGTTCTTTACAATGAATTGTTCACACATTATAGCAAAGCGGTCTGAATCGGTTTGCGATCAATCTGAATGACTCACAAAGCTCACGTGCTCGCTGCTGAATCATTTGTGCGTGCTCTCACTTGCCAAGATGCTCACAAAATATTTTAAAATATGGAAAATAAAGATAATGCTGGTTGCAGTGGATCTACAATCAATGGAAGCCAAACCTGCAAATGCGTCCTGTCGTTTGCTAGTGATGAATAAGGTCTTTATTATGTTCAACACGTGTACAGCTTGAATGACACTGCAGGTAAAGCTTTTACCTCCAAATGAGTATCAGAATAACACTTAGCCTTCACGAAAACACATCAAAAAAGTACCATGGCATTACCATGTTTTTTGGACATGTACCATTACCTGTTAATACAATGGTATATGAATAAGGTAGTCATATAGTGAAGCACTATAGTAGTATGATGGTATTCTTTGAATTACCTTGAAGCACCATGTACATTCAAATGTATATGAATATGGTAATCATATATAAAATTACCATGGTAGTACCATGGTATTCTTTGAAGAACTTTGAAGCACCGTGTAAATACAAAATAGTACATAAATATGGTAATCGTATCTCAAAGTACCATGGTATTACCATCAATTACCCCCAGATATCACATTGTAATTGGCCAGATATGCTCACACAAACATAAAAAATTTGGCCTCTGATCAGAAGCTTCCAGTACATACAGAAATACAACAGCAAGACACTGAATTACAGAATAAGATGAATAGTAAAGTAGTCTAAAAATTTGGAGTTTTAATGACATTTAATGGCTTTAGATACCCACTTTATCTTCAGGATAAATAAAATAAAAAAAAATAAAAAAATAAAAATAATAGAGCTGTTGGTCAATATTGGTGATTTTGGCCTTGATAGTACTGGTTATCATGCTGAAAACAATTTTTTTTTTAATTTTTTTTTTTTTTTTTTATGTTTTATCAATACTGAATTGAAATATATTTGATCTTTCCTGCACAGGTCACTCAGCATTAGAGACATTATTTAGGAATTCCACGATTCATCAGTCCAAACCTTCAGCCCATCGGGACCAGAGAGAGATTGTTTTCTGAAATGAAACCGAGGAACCAATCTGAAATGTTCACAGAGGATACATTAAATTGACTGAAAATAATTGAAAATTACCACAAAAAAGAAAAAAAAGAAAAAGGCATTTATAATGTTACAATTGACAATTTCTTTTCAAATAAATGATGTACTCTTCAAACTTTCTGTTCATCCGAGAATCCTCTCCTTGCACGTTTTTGGCATATACTGTTCATTAAAGGACCTGTGAGGAGTCTGTTTCTAAAATTAGAGATTTGTAATTGTATTCTTGTTGTTGTCCATGTGGGTTGTCTATTTCTCTCTCTGTCCCGGTTAGATCAAGTTTGTTTTATTCTTTCAAAACAGAAGTGCATGGAATAGCCTTCATCTCTCAGAAGAACAATAGATCTTTCTTTTTTTTGTTCTTAAAAAAAAAAAAAAAAAAATATAGCCAAATCTACTGGATATTTTTATTTTAATGAATGGGCATTTGCCCCAGCATTGCGCGCGCATGTATGTCAAGACTGCAGAACAGACATTCTCGAAGAAGTATACCAATACAAATGGCATTTATTTGTGCGTTAAATTACACATACACTTATGTACTTGTGGATTGTATTGTGAGCAAAGAAAAATGTGTATTTGTGCAGTTTTGTGGTGCGTGGATTTGTAAATTGAGCACATGTGGATCTGTTGCTTGCATGTGTGGATCAGTTGCCTGTGGTTTCTCATCTGCATCTGTCAATATGTTGCGTGAATGTGTTCTGGGCTTCTGGCCACTCACATAGTCAACACTGTGCAAACACAGACGCAGAATATCCCACACATTTATGTGCAGAACCCGCAAAGCTTTCATAGGCTATTAAGTAGAGAAAAGACAGAAATACTTTTTATTCCCCTAACATATGTAGCCACTAGCCAGTTTGAATGGGAACTCTGTTTCCCTGTTTCCCTCTATTTCCAGCCCTGATTCGGTGAAGAAAACCTGATTTGGTGCTAATTCAAATGCTGCATAGTCCAGTGGTCTGTGTATTGAACACGTATCTTAAATATTTCATACTTTAACTCTATTTGAAGTTTCCGGAAAATGTTCCCATCACGAGAACTATTAAAGTAAACTTTAATGCAAGTTATTCTTGGCCTAAAAAGTTTTGAGCTGTTAATTTAATGACTCTTTGATATGGTCCGAGTTTAGTTTTCTTTCCTGTGTCCACACATTGAAACAGGAAATTGGGGTGAGGCATATCCAAAGGCTCTTCCTCTTACTTTAACTGGCCAATAGCCTAGTTGATGTCACAGTCGCAAACCATGATTTCCCTTACAAAAATCAAGAGCCACTTATTATTTTCACGTGCAAATGTGCTTTTCGGCAAACTCTTCATTGTTGCCAAAGGTTTGCTACAGAAGGTTAGCTAGCAAATAGATGATTTCAGAGCAGAGTCAAATTTTTATTTCATCAGGTTTTAAGATATCACTTGCATTGGCTAGAAAAAGTATGTGAACCTTTTGGAATTACCTGCATTTATAAATAAATTTGTCTTAAAATCTGGTTTGAACTTCATCTAAGTTACAATAATGAACAAACTGTTTTAACTTATAACACAAATTATTGTATTGTTCTTGTACATATTGAATACATATTTCAAATGTTCACAGTGTAGGTTGGAAAATGTAAGTGAACCCCTAGGCTAATGACTTCAACAAAAGCTAATTAGATTCAAGAGTTGTCAAACCTGGCATCCAATTAATGAAACGAGATTGGAGGTGTGGGTTACTTTGATTAAGCTACTTTGATTATAAAAAACACTCAAACATGTTGAGTTTGCTATTCAAAAGAAGCATCTGGTGATGTGGACCATACCTCGCAAAAAAGAATTCTCAGAAGACCTACGATCAAGAATTGTTGCTTTGCATAAAGCTGGAAAGGGTTACAAAGTTATCTCGAAGAGATTAGATATTCATCTGTCCACAGTTAGACAAACTGTCTATACATGGAGATGATTTAGTACTGTGGGTACTCTCACTAGAAGTGGCCGTCCAGCCAAGATGACTCAAAGGGCACACCGCAGAATGCTCAATGAGGTAATAAAGAAACCTAGAGTGACAGATAAAGACTTGAAGGAATCATTGGAAATGGTTAACATCTCTGATCATGAGTCTGCTATACGGAAAACATTAAACAGGTATGGTGTCCATGAAAGGACACCATGAAGGAAGCCGCTGCTTTCCAACAAAAACATTGCTGCATGCCTGAAGTTTGCCAAATACCACCTTGACACTCCACAACACTACTGGGAAAATGTTTTGTGGACTGATGAAACTAACGTTGAATTGTTTGGGATGAACACGCAGCGCTACGTATGACGTAAAAAGGGCTCCGCATACCAACATGAAAACATCATCCCAATGGTGAAGTATGGCTGTGCGCCAGCTGAAGCTCAGTAAAAGTTGGGTGATGCAGCAGGACAATGACCCTAAACATCGAAGTAAATCCACTACAGAATAACTTCAAAAACATCCATCTTTTGGAGTGTCCCAGTCAGAGTCCAGACCTTAACCCAATAGAGATGCTGTGGAATGACCTCAAGAGAGCCATTCACACCAGACATCCTAAGAATATGTCTGAGCTGAAGCAGTTCTGTAAGGAAGAATGGTCCAAAGTTCCTTCTGAACATTGTGCAGGTCTAATCAGCAGCTACAGGAAACACTTGATTGAGGTTATTGCTGCCAAAGGAGGATCAACCAGTTATTAACTCCAAGGGTTCACTTACTTTTTCCACAGCACTGTGAATGTTTAATGAGATGTGTTCAATAAAGACATGAAAGATTATAATTATGTGTGTGTTGTTATCTTAAGCACATTGTGTTTGTCTATACTTGTGGCTGATGAAGATGAGATCACATTTTATGACCAATTAATGCAGAAAACCAGCTAATTCCAAAGCATTCACAAACTTTTCCTTGCTACCATAAATGATCAACTCTGGAGTTTTCCAGACATAATAACAATGATTTCACGTGATGAGAGTAGTTTAAATGTAAGGGATTTCTGGTTAATGGCGAGAGAGACTGAAGTGCTTTTGTTTTGTTGATGCTGTTGCACCTCATGATGGTGGAGCCTTTGATGATATGATAACAGTGTTATGAAAATGAGGGGACTGCATAGGTTTGCTTATATTTGCATATGCAAACACATCATTAGCTTTAATAAACATGTAATTATCAGGACGAATGTTTGTAACAAACATGTGTAATATATACAGGAGCTGCATGTGATCAGAAAACATGCAGACAGACTCGTCCGAGCGCATGGCTCAGGTGTCCGTCTCGTTACATTAGTATTAGCATAATGTTGAGATGCCTCATGTTTAATTGAGAAAATGTCTTTAGATATGACTCGAATCCCTCCTTCAATCTTTTACCTTCTATAAAACACCAACCCCAGGTTAAACTAATCTAATGTGATTTGATATAAGGGAAAATATTACCCAGTCTTCTGCGAGAAAGGAGATTGTGTGGTAGTTTTGCACTGTTTTAAGTATGGGTTAGAGGCGCTCCTGGATGTCGTTTTTTTTATTTATTTTTTTAAGTTCATTGTGTCATAGTATCGCATGACGATGCAACATGAAGCATCAAAAAATGTTAAGCACTTATACGAGGATTAAGGCTTGTTTGATCACTTTCTATTTATTCTGCAGTAGCTAGCCTAGCATACTGAATTCATCTCCCAATACATAAATGACCTATTACGGCAATATTTAATATCCTAATCAGAACCTCCCCAAACCTCCTGAAATATTGTTTCCTGAACGGAATGATTGTAAACCATCTGTTCAAATAATTTCATTTTCAGGCAAAAGACACTTTTAAAAATGAAGCAGTTTCAGCCCTCATCTATTTTTATTTTTAATTTTTTTTTACTTCAACACCATGTTGTCTTGCCACGAGGAATGGTGTGGAAACTATATTCCATTTAACGCACAGAGTTGTTTCGTCGACAACATGTAAATGAAGACACGACTATCTTGTCAATTTCCACAGACTTTACTTATCCCGTGCAAACTGACTGTAGACATTACAGACGTCTGTAGTAACAATTACTTAACAGACATATGTCTGGAGAAATAATCCCATACGAATAGGGTTTTACATGTATTTAACTAGAAAATATTGACATATTTACATTTATTATAAAGCCAAAAGAGGACTAACTTCCCCACATGAGTCTGATTCTTCTCCCTCCACTACTCATATATAGTACTGCTTTATGTGTGTGTGTGTGTGTGTGTATGTGTGTGAGTGTGTGTGTGTATCTTTGTGTGTGTCTTTGTGTGTGTGAGTGTGTGTGATTGTGTGTGAGAGTGTGCGTGTCTTTGTGTGTGTGTGTGTGTGTGTGTGTGTATGCCTTTGTGTGTGTGTATGTCTGTGTGTGTGTGTTTCTTTGTGTGTGTGTGTATGTCTGTGTGTGTTTTTGTGTGAATGAGTGTGTGTTTGTGTGTGTGTGTGTGTGTGTGTGAGTCAGTGTGTGTGTGTGTGTGTGTGAGTGTATGTCTTTGTGTGTGTGTGTGTGTGTGTGTGTCTGTGTGTGTGTGTGTGTGTGTGTGTGTGTGTGTGTGTGTGTGTGAGTCAGTGTGTGTGTGTGTGTGTGTGTGTGTGAGTCAGTGTGTGTGTGTGTGTGTGTGTGAGTGTATGTCTTTGTGTGTGTGTGTGTGTGTGTTGAATACTGGATGTCTTTGGTTAAAGTGACTTATTTGAAGAGTTGTTCACTCTAGTCAGGTCTGTCAAATTCGCAGCATGCAGCTCTTTTCAAAGCTCTTTAATGATACAAAAATGCAAAGTTTGAAAACATCCCGTCTGTCCGGTGCTCTGGAACACTGTGTGCTTGTTCCCTTAATGAACAGCCTCTGTAGAAATGACTGCACACATTCCCAACAATCAACCTGTTTTATTCTGAACAGAAAGAGAGAAAATAAAAGAACCGGTCCAGTGCAACGCTCAGCTTTTCTCTGTATTCACTCGCTGGACGAGACCCAAAAGTCGACTGAGCCATGCCACTGCATGCTGGGAAGGCTCCATTCAGCAGTGCATTTAGTCACGGCTGTTTCTAATGAAAAGGAAATTACCTGGGATTTCCTGCCTTCACAAAGACATTTTTCGGGTCATCTGTTGCGTGCATTTCCTCGCTGCATTCGTTTGCTGCTGGTTTAATTGCGCTTTGCGGCGTCTAATTGAGCTGCTCATGTGCTCGTCGGCTCTGGGTTCAGTGCATTCTGCAGCAGCGCTTCTGCACTGATTTATTCATATTTATTCATATTTACTGCGCTCTAGTTTTTCTCTCCTGCATGTGGGATGTTTATTGCACTCTATTATTTCCCATCATTCCCTCATACATCAGGATGGTGGATGATTCTGCAGATATGTGCTCTCTCCTTCTCTCATACAACACTGCAAAAAAATCATTTTCTTCATCAGTATCTTTTGCTTTTTTCCAGTAAAACATCTAAATGTCCTTAAAACAAGACACATGTAATTGTAGAAAAATTGTGACTGATAATATCTGGCCTATCAGGTGCGATCTTTGGGGTGGCATTTTGGTCAATGACAGATTAGGATTTTTAAAGGGCTGTTTGAAAACGAGTTAATCCAAGTTAATCTGTTCTTTCTAATACAGCACATGGTTTCAAAGAAAAAAAGGCCACAACTAGATGAGGACTGAAACTCTGTGCTTAATTTTTGAAAGCATAAACAATGTCCTGTGGTGCAACCATAATATTTATTTAAAATAATACATTACATTTACATGCATAATATTTTAACAATTTAGTAGTAAAGTGAAATGTTTTGCAAATTAGTTTGCACTAATTTCTGTAAGTGATATTTGTATATTTATCTTTTCAGAGTCTCTCAGGTGTTTCTAAAATTTACAGATTTTTTTTTAAACTCATACAATGTATGGAAAAAGAATAACAAAAAATATCTATTTTAGCCTATTGTAATAGTGATTATACTGTATATTTCATACACAGAAATTAAATCTAATTTTAAATTGAATACTTTTGCTGCCATAATTGGTCGCACCACATGATGGCAAGAATGCTTAAGGTGTAATACAGTAACAGAGCACTGTCAATTCCATGAAACAAACAAAATAAAGTCCTTATTGAAATCACCATAACCAGTCAAAAAACTTTTTACATTATTTTAGAAAATATTTTACAACAGTTCAGTAGATGTCGTTCAGTTATAATTCAATAAAGTATTGCCTCAAGTAGTTCTTAAAAAAATAAAAATAACAAATTCATCTGATCATTTTTTTTAAATGCATATTAAGTTTTAAAGGGTTAGTTCACACAATAGTGAAAATTCTGTCATTATTTACGCACCCTCATGTTGTTGGTTCTTCTGTGGAACACAAAAGGAGATTTTTAACCCTTTCACACGTGAGTTTTTCCTGTACTGACAAATCCCTCAGCGTGAGTTCTTTAATGCGTGCTGTAATAAAAAAATTAAATCTTCACTTCACAGCAGATGCACTGGAAGACAAATTATATATTATCAAACATATAATACGTTTTTTAGAGGTTTATAATGAATGATTATAATAGAAGATATGATTGCGAACGTGATCGCCGGCTATGTGCGCCGCCATATTGTTTACATGCAATGCAGCATGGGATTCTGAGTTCATGAGAGAAGCATAGAAGGAAAGCTAGCCGTTCCACTTTCCCAGCACCAGAAATGGTGAGAATGGGTGACGTCAGAAAACATGGCTGCATCGCAGCATCAAAACAGTCAGCTCCGACGGTAACGGCTTTATACTTTTATTTGGTGATTATTTTAATGTTTGTATATATATATATATATATATATAAGATATTGTGATGTTGAAAAGACTATTTGAGCAGCTGATTCATTATTACAACCGCTTCAGTCCCTCAGCAGCATGAATGCAGATTACACTGGTTTGACCAGACGTGTCTGAGCCCAACCTAGTGTAATCATACCGGTTTGATCACACATGCAAAAAGGTTAAAGAATGTCGCAATTGCGCGTTTCATTACAATAGCAGTTGATAGTGACTCACTTTGAATCTTATCTTACACAGTTTTGCTTCTCAAGTAACTTATATTAAGTAGATATTTATACTGGGAAACAAGACAAAGTTATTGATTAAAGAAAATGAATTTTGGCAGTATCTGAATTATATAACTGAGAGCTAAAGATGGTGCTGATTGTGTTTTAATGAGCACAAGTTCTTTCTAACTTTCGCTGCTCTTTTAAACTGATCGGAAACAGTCACAGTCGCTCATATGGACCAACGCTCTATTAATCCACTTTTGCATGCGATGAGACCTGGAGTTTAAATCACACACATTCTTCAACGCTTGTTCACTGGAATTCCTCATGACCTTTTGACCTCTGTCAATTCTGGTAGTATCAGTTGGTGTTTCTTAATGAATCACACGTTAATAATACTTAAAAATGTAATCCAGAATTATTCCATTTTGCAATGTTTTATGGTAACCCTGTTGCATTCAAAATGTTTTAGTGTTGAAGATCAGTGCAAAAAAGTCTAACAACAGTCTTGACTAACAAATATTATTGAATTAGTATTCTTGTGCTTTGTGCTAAAAATATTATATATATATTTCCCATAACAGGGTTGAACAAAGTGCATGAACAAAGACAAATTCTGCATTCTGTCTCTCTAAAATAAAGCATTTTAGACAAACTATGTATTGGAATCAAAATATTGAATTTTCATTAACAGAAACATTTAGGTAGAATTGGATTTGAATTATTGTATATAACTCATTATAATGTAATGCTGATGTAAATTGGACTATGAAAAACAATTATTTAAAAATAAATCAAATCTAAATTAAATAAATCTATATTTAAAAGTTCTTTTGCATTAAACACTAAGCACAACTATATGCATCAAATGACATAAGTTCAGTATCCTAAAACTAAACTAACACTGAAACTAAATTAAAAAGAGAAAACAATTCTTCAAATGTTACCTGCATTTCAGACAGAGTGAAGAACTTTCATGTTGATGAGTGACGTCACTTCCTGTTTACAGATCTGTGTTTAGAGTGGAATACTGGCTTATTAACTGCATTCTGCACACTATATACTATATACTGTGTACTGTATACTATTATGTTCCATTCCATGGTAAACATTTCAAACATTAGCATGTTAGTTTGTTGCCACGTGACCTCAAAATTGTCCAGTCCATCATCTTGGAAATAAAAATGGTTATTTTGTGTTTTTAATGTAATATAATGTGAATATATCTTAATTGCTGTCAGTCTAAACAAGAAAGAGATGTTAAAAGTTGCTCATCAGTCGAGTGCATTGCTCTTCTTGTATTCTACACATTTTGAGAATGTAGTTCATACAAGTGCACAGAGAATTCACATACTGCAGTAGATAGAAGTATTATATTCCTCAAATAGCCATTGTACAGCAAAAGCAGCAACATTCTGAAGTTATAATCACTCACTTTAATCCAAAGAAGATTGTGATTGTATTTTTGTATTTTGTCTACTCGTTGCACATATGTAGAGATTAGCGTATGACAGACAGGAGCATCTGCATGTTTATAGTAAAGCTGTGGCTTTGTAGGTCGTGAGATTATAATGTATTCTGCGATCTACTGTGGCAATTCTGAGAAACCGGCGCGCTCCAGACATTTGCATATTCTGCATTGAGCGGGGTAGATTAGTGATCGTATCAGCCACACACAAAAGCATTTAGAACATCAGCAATTTGAGCGTTTGCTTTGATGTGCGAGAGGAGGAGGATTACAACATGTTACTGCGTTTGTTTTTCAGAGCGACACTCGACTGATGATGTCAACAAACATCCTCGAGACGCTGCAGTGAGACGTAGGGTTTGTTCTGGAGTTTCACTGGCGCTTTGATGAACATGTCAATACAAATAAAACAGAGTCATTCAGTCATTACGTCAGTGTATCAAATCCCTTAGTTCTTATGGAATGAGGAAGCAGGAGACGGCGTACTTCATTCCAGAATACAGTCTTTATTCACACAAACATTTTGCTTTTCAGCAGAACACTTCCAAACGCACGCGCGCACACACTACTGGAAGCTCAGCTTTCTCTCTTGTCTACTGCCGTCTCCTCCCCTTTTATCTCCGTGTCACAGCTCACTGGGAATACAAACAGGTGTTAGCACAGGTGTAAATCCTTAACCACTCAGCTTTCCCAGACCTCACTCTCCACAGATCGGTGCTCGATCACACCCCGCCTCCACAGTCAGCATGCACATCAACAGATTAAACATACCCTATTTATACATGAGATTAATCAATATATCCACAACATATATGGAATATCACAACATGCATCTGAACAGACAGTGAAGCCAAGGTGAATTTAAAGTTACGTAATAGTCAGAATGCGTTACTTGTGGTGTGAAAATGCTGTTTCTTTACAAACGCGCTAATATTTTTGGCCATACGCCCAGCCCTAGTAACATGTATGCTTATAACAAGACAAAACTATTTGCCAGTGGTAAACCTTATATTTTTATTATTCCACTGGCAAATAGTTTTTACTTGTTTAAAGGATAAACCACACCAAGTTGTGTTTGATTTCTCTGAAAACAACACATAATGTCTTAAGTCATTTATTCTTGTTTCTAAAATGATATTTTTACTGGAAAGTAAGACAAAAATACAAAAGAAAGAAAATTATTATATATATTTCTCCAAGTTCAATACTGTCAAAACAATTAATGATTTAAAAAGATTATTAATATCATCTAATGCAGAGATCAGATGCCCAAACCAGGGCCCATGATGACCTTTGATTTGGCCCGCCTTTTCATATACTGTATGACAAGAGAAAAAAACAAAACATAATATATATATATGCCATTTACTTCTTCACTGCATTAGTTAAGCATACTGCAGAGTAACGCTTATATTTATATATATTATGAAATCATAAAGGAGGAGAACTTATATTTTAATATAATACCATTTGATATAATGCAACGTTTATGTAACATTGGGTCGTGGAGAGGAAGAGAAAGAGAGGAGACGCAGGAAGTAGGTAGATACTTAAAGTCTTTTAATAATGAACGCTGGATGGAACAAACACTATATCTTAACATCAAAACTTAACACAACATAACACTTCATTAACACAATGTAACACTTCAAGGACTGACAAAGGAGTGGGCAAAACTAGAGGATATTTATACAAAAGGAACTAATGAGGGAATGGAATACAGGTGAAGATAAGAGACAGATGGAAATGATAAGGGCAGTGAAACATGGGAGATGTAGTCCAGAGGAAAACTTCAAAATAAGAGTCCTTGAAGAAAGAGTTTAAAGGGCATCTCCTGGCACCCAAAGACGGATGAGGAGGGTAGGATGATGCAGAATGTGAAGAAGGATCCAAGGAGGATGATCCGGGGACCTGGGGGGGTGGCATCAGGGCTGGGAATGGATCCGGAGACCTGGGAGGCGGCCACAGGGCAGGGACTGGGTCAGGAGGCCTGGGAGGCAGCCACAGGGCAGGGACTGGGTCAGGAGGCATGGGAGGCAGCCACAGGGCAAGGACTGGGTCAGGAGGCATGGGAGGCAGCCACAGGGCAAGGACTAGGTCAGGAGGCCTGGGAGGCAGCCACAGGGCAAGGACTGGGACAGGAGATGGAACCGCAGGAGGAGGAGACTCTGGGGAAGTGGGCGGAGCTGTGGAAGAGTCTGAGGGTGGAGCTAGGAGAGGCTCGACGAAGGCAGGTGGAGCCGTGGAAGGCAGAGCCATGAGAGGCGGAGCCATGGAAGGCTTGAGGGGCGGAGCCATGAGAGGCAGAGCCATGAGAGGTTCAAGGGGCGGAGCTGGGGATCTTAGTGCCCGGAGCATAGCCGAAGGCTCAAAGGACCATGGTGGAGCCGGGGGCTCGGAGGACCGAGGCAGCGCCAAAGGCTCGGAGGTCCGAGGCGGAGCTGGGGGATTGGAGGACTGAGGCGGAGCCGGTGGGACTGAGGACCAAGGCGGAGCTGGAGGGGAGGAGGTCCCTGGTGGAGCCGAAGGTGAAGCCAGGTGACCAATGGACCAAGGCGGAGCTGGAGGGACGAGGGACCCCGGTGACGCCGATATGCTGATGGCCCACTATGAGATGAGGGGACGTAGAGCCGAGGTGTTGATGAGGGATCGGAGGACCAAGGCAGAGTCCAGGGCTCAGAGGACCAAGGCAGAGTCGGAGGGTCGACAGATCCCCTTGCCTGTGAAATCTCAGGGGTCGATGGTCGAGCCAGTGACTTGGGGGAAACCGGCTGACCAGGAGGAGGAGGTGTCTTGAGTGGAGCTAGTGGAGGAGGAAGGTCTAGGGTACTGGACGGAACCAGAGTGTCCATTAAGCTGGCTGGAACCAGCGGAGGATGAAGGGTAGTCAGGGTGGGAACCAGGGTGGGGAGCAAGTCCAGGTCAATTAACCTGGCAAGATCTGGCTCAGGAGCGGTCAAGGCAACAGGCATTGGCACTGGGACGGTCGAGGCTACAGGCACTGGCTCTGGGAAATGATGGAAGTTTAGGCCCATTCCATAAATGGCACAGAGGTAGGGGTCCAAGACAGTGGAGGAAGTGACGAGTTGACAGAATTTGGCGGTGTAATCCAGGAGAGGAAGGACTTGTTGGAATAATTCCATTAAAGGACCGGTCAGCTCCATGACTTTTGTCAGTCTGGGCTTGTAGGAGAGGAGGATTAGAGAAATCACAGAGAATCTTTGAGAAAGAGAAAGTAAATCCGTATTCTTTGTAGGTCAGTCCTTCTGTAATGTTGGGTCGTGGAGAGGAAGAGGAAGAGAGGAGACACAGGGAGTAGATACTTAAAGTCTTTTAATAATGAACACTGGAGTGGAACAGACACTAAACCTTAACATGAAAACTTGACACAACGTAGCACTTCATTAACACAATGTAACACTTCAAGGACTGACAAAGGAGTGGGCAAAACTAGAGGATATTTGTACAAAAGGAACTAATGAGGGAATGGAATACAGGTGAGGATAATAAGAAACAGATGGAAGTGATGAGAGCAGTGAAACATGGGAGATGTAGTCCTTGAAGAAAGTGAAGGAGACAGACTGTGACAGTTTACTTTCGGCCCAAATCTCTCTGATTTTTGGCACCTCTGAAAGGTTTCTGGAAATCACCCATACAGTATGTTGTATGTTAGGTACGTTTGTTTATAGGTAATTCTGAAAAATGAAATATATTGTCAAAAACTCCACTTAATTTATTATATTTAAATTCAAATTACAATTTTGCATCCTATTTGCAATCTCTCTCAAATTTCAGGGTTTGCTTTACTATAAACAGAGACAGAAATTCTGTGCTCACAAATATATTTGATATATGTAACAGATAATATATAGGGCAGAGAGAAATATAGTAATGTGTTAATTTCTACTAGTTAACTAAAGTTGACCAAAAAGAGAAATATATGAAGTATTTGCCGACTAATTATGTTTTAATATTTCATCCTACCCCTGTGGAAAGTTTTCAAAACCTTAAAAGAAATCATTGGCCGAATTCATGATGTTGTTATGAAGTTAAATTGATATGAGAGGCTGGGCCTATATGAAACTACAAATGAATAAACGAGCTCATCTTAAGGTTTATGTGCATTTGGTTTACACTGCCCGATTCACAGCCATAATAATATATATTTAATATATTATGAGGGACTGTTTTTTCTTAGTGGGGTTTGTAGATGTTCGTTGGTTGTGTTGTGGGTGATTCGGATCTCAGCGTCAAACATCTACTGGACTGTGATGAGAGACTCAAACTTACAGAAAACACTGTTATAACCATTAGTGTCAGTGCTTATATCTGCAGAGAGACAGACAGGTGCTTGAGTGAGGTCAGAGAGTGTCTCTATTAAAGATGAGATTACGAGTGACATGGAGTCCAAACGCTCGACTGCTTCTGTGTTCTGATGAAACATTCGGACTGTAAGTGACCCAGTTTTACATCTGCACAGTCATGCAGCCGCTCATCTGCAAACACGCACATTATATTCAGAGCAAACGCTCACAGCTCTTTATCATCACACAGCAAAGATCATAAATATATCCTTCCAATTAAAATATTGACATCTGATACAAATATATTATTAGACACATTAATCATAAATATGCTATCTTTGTACGGTATTGCATCATATTATTCATATCTATTCATAGTCTGTCACGCCACCTCACTTCACCAAATATCAGGATGACAGGCCTCATTACATCACACCACTGAAGACCCTCATTTCCACAGCACTTCTGATGACTATAGAGACGACTTAGTGCTGTTGACTAAGTCATACATCTCTATTACCATAACGATTTAAATAGTAAGGGTTAAACTCTCAGTGTATTTGTGCACCAGACATGAATGATGCTTCAAACCATGTGTGTTGTTGAGGAGAGGTGTGCTGTGATGAGATCACCTGAAAGCATCCTATAGACTTAAATTGATTGAGGGACTTCAAATATCTCAGTTTAGAAGTTTCTGTTTTCAGTTGCAAAATCCTAGAATATCTTGATTTAGCTGGTTGTTCAGAAATAATGTAGAAAGCTCCCAAAAAGACAGTTTATAACCAACTAACTGGACGATAGATTAAAAAAAAATCTATAAACATTTCCATATAACAAATTGAGCAGAATTTGATGAACAATAGATCATCATCGATTGCATGTTATAAATATCCAGTATTATAAATAGTCCAGTTTTATTAAAACAGACTTTTTCCCCTTGAATCTATAGACACTGTCAGTCAAAATCAAAATGAACTCAACAATCAATGACCTTTACATAAATAATCTCCCAAACAAAGTTCTCCCTTCAAGTCGTTATACTCATCATGCTCATAAATAATCAATAATGTTTTTTTATAACATATTGGAATTGGAAAAATGACTCAGTTGTGAACTCACAGACGGCTGTTGAGTTTGTTGGGATGATGTGAACGCTGTTTTTCTGAACTCGGGTTCCCGCGTCACGGAATGAACCGCTTGTGATGATATATAATTTGTATCTTTGCAGACTTCTGATGGCAATTATTGTGTTATAATGCATTTCTCCTACCTGCTTGTATTCAAATAAATCCCCTTCAGAGAGCAGCTCACATTCTACGCATCTCTTGCAACACATCCGCGGGCTAGTGGCAGACAAACGCTAGTATTTATCACATCATTGCACATTCAATGCATCTGCGGGAGACAAACACAACTGTCGTTCTGTGCATGGCAATTTTTGGTGGTAAATCCAAATAGACAAACTTTAATACTTCATTTAACACAGAAACATCTTCACAAGTTGTTACCTATTTACAGTGGTAAACAGCTGCCGCATGTACTCACGTTGATGACATAATCGGACCGCGGTTCAGACCTAACTCTAACCCTAACCTACTTGGAACACCTTAAGCCCAAAGTATACTTCAGTCAGATGCGAACGCTGAGCATCCACGTACAGGACTCATGATGCAAATATCGTCATCAGCAGAGTGCTTGAGCAGTGAATGCGAGCAGCCGATTTTTCTAACTGCATATCTTTGTACGCCTGGAGTTATCTACTCTAATTAGTGGGTCCACAAGGTGGCAACACTCACATTTGAGCTGTTGATGTCACGAAGAAGTGTTACAAGAAGATGTAATCGCCACTAAACATCAGGAGAATGTGAAAACATCAACAGTGGATGTGCAGGTCAAGAGCGTGTGTATGAGGAGGTCTGCAGATACCTGCATTTCCATAACTCGAATCTGAAGGAATCTAAAGACACCTTTATGTGTCTAAACTCTTGAGGAGAAATAGTCCAGTGTCTCATGGCAGTCATCCGCCTGTGTACAGTTATGCACACACAGTTATATGGAGTATACTTTGACAGGCTCGCGTTCGACTGTATGCAGAAGCTGAGCGTTCACGTCAAAATGGAAGTAGGCCTATACCTTGTGCATTTAAACACAAAGCAACAATCTGACAACCACTCAGAATGACCCAACATGTGTGACAGCAAATTTTGTGTACAAATGTAGTTTTACTGCTTTATTAGTCGCACTGAAGGATTTGATCTGTTGTTTGAGAGTAATTCTGAGAGGTTTACTGCATTCTTCTCTGATGGTTATTTATAGTCTCGTGTTTTTATCTGATTATGTTTGTAGAAATACAGTATGTGTTCATATAAATTCATATTTGTGTCTCTCATAGATGGACGCTTATAAAACTGATTTATTCTCTCAATAAGCATCTGTGTGTGTTTGATGGATTAATTTCCTTGAGTAATACATCAATTAGTCTTATTTAAAGAAGAGTCAAGGGACGAGCAATCACTCTGAGAGTCTTTTCTACAGAGATTCTCACCGGCTCATGGAGATATCTGACCGATTCTGTGCTTTTTAGTAGTGTGTGGTGTTGTTGTACAGTATGTGTGTGTGTGTGTGTGTGTATGTGTGTGTTTGTGTGTCAGTGGGGGTTAAATAAAGAATAATCATACTGAAGTGTTGGTCTCACCATCTGCCTATCGGCTGTTTCAATAATTCATAGAACTGCTGCTGACTAAATTGAGACGGCAGAATTCAGACCGGACCAGACCTGCTGTGATGATTTGTGTGAGTGTGTGTTTGTCTGTGTGTGTGTATGTGTGTGTATGTGAGTGTGTGTGTTTGTGTGAGTGTGTGTTTATGTGTGTCTGTGTGAGTGTGTGTTTGTCTGTGTGTGTGTGTGTGTGTGTGTGTGTTTATGTGTGTGTGTGTTTGTGTGTGTGTGTGTGTGTTTGTGTGTGTGAGTGTGTGTGTGTGTTTATGTGTGTGTCTGTGTGTGTGAATGTGTGTGTGTGTGTGTGTTTGTGTGTGTGTGAGTGTGTGTGTGTGTGTATGTGTGTGAGTGTGTGTGTGTGTGTGTGTGTGTGTGTGTGTGAGTGTGTGTGTGTTTATGTGTGTGTCTGTGTGTTTGTGTGTGTGTGTGTGTGTATGTGTGTGTGTGTGTTTGTCTGTGTGTGTGTGTGTGTGTTTGTGTGTGAGTGTGTGTTTATGTGTGTGTCTGTGTGTGTTTGTGTGTGTGTGTGTGAGTGTGTGTGTGTGTGTGTGTGTGTATGTGTGTGAGTGTGTGTGTGTCAGCAATAAATTACCTTCCTGCCTTAAATCCAGATTCAACTTTTTCTCTCTTTTTTCTTAGTTTCTCATCTTTGTTTGGCAGACAACTGGCAACATGAAGTCAAAATTAACTTTTCACTTTATTTAGTCCATTATTTCTTTTAAAAAGAAACTGATTAAAGGGATAGTTCACCCAAAAATTAAATATGAAAGTCTATATGACTTTCTTTCTTTTTCTGAACACAAAGGGAGAAATTGTGTAAAAATATTGTGCTCAGTGATGTCATACAATGGCAGTTTATGGTGACCACCTCTTCAAGCTTCAAAAAGAACACAAAAGTATAATTCAGAAGTCTAATAAATTATTCCATGAGACTCATGATTTTTATGAAAGCATACGATAAGATTTGATGAGAAACAAACTGAAATCTAATGTATTATTTAGTGAGAATGTTCACTGACCATTGGTCTCCTGTGTGCATTCATGATAGGACATGAGAGCAACAGTTCATGCACCCTCATCGCGGCATTGGGGCGTTCAAGCAAAAACTTGTTTTGTTTATCTAAAAACAGCGATAGTGACAACAGAACTTACTAAACATATCTGAAGAGTTTGTAGTCCAAGAATTGCTGCATTTCTATACCCAGCCTTATTTTTTTTAACAGAGTATTCAGAAATCAATCAGAAACATAGAGGAGGCTACAGGCAGCCACAGTCACAGCATGTGACTGAAGGACATGTTTAGTAAGTTCTGTTCTCTGTTTTGTGTGCAGCTGTGTTGTGTTCTGTTGTCATATAGCTGTTTTTAGATAAACGAAACGACTTTTTGCTTGAACGCCCCAATGTTGTGAGGGGTCTGCGTGAACTGTTGCTCTCGTGTCCTATCATGAACGCACACAGGAGATCAACGGTCAGTGAACATTTTCACTAAATAATACATTAGATTTCAGTTTGTTTCTCACCAAATCTTACTGTATGCTTTCATAACAATCACGAGTTATGAAAGAGGTGGTCACCATAAACTGCCATTGTATGACATCACTGAGCACAACATTTTTACACAATTTCTCCCTTTGTGTTAAAAAAAAGAAAGAAACTCATATAGAGTTATAACAAAACAGGGGTGAGTAAACAATGACTGAATTTACATTTCTGGGTGAACTATCTTTTTAATATGAACAAGAGACAAATAGTTATTTATTTAGTCATTGTGTTTGGCCACTAGCCTTTCTAAAATCATACAGTAGTTAACACAGTTAAGTGTTTCAGGGAAGTTGTGTTGTTATGTGTGTGTGTGTGTGTGTGTGTGTGTCTTCAGTCCTGGGAATCATTTCAAGCTCTGAGGGCCCTTGACAGGGAGCAGCGGGTATGTTTAGGCCAGATAAGACTCGCTCACTTCAAAGTCACCGTTAAACCCTGCAGACTCACAATGCAGCACTTTATTTACTAGCTGATTCTCTTTAATTACTTTCAGTTATTTATTTATTTATTTGATGCTCATCCTTCATTTCTCGAGCTGTAATGACTGTTTGATCATGTTTCTATTGTAATGAGTTATATATTCGAGTAAACAGAGAAACATACATGACAAAGTTTTTAAAGTCATTCATTTGAACAACTTATTTGAGACTTTTACTATTTCAACTATTAAACTAGAAGCAATTTAAAGATATGAGTAGTTGCATATTAAAATAATTATATATATCTGTCAGATCTTTCCTCTTCGTGTTGTATGTGAAACTCTGCCATCCATGATGATTATAATTTAGAGTTTTCAGGTCTAACACACTATTATGCCTTCTCATTAGCTCAGAAGCATTTAATTGAATTTAATATCGATTGGCTTTGTTTGACATTTCCATGCTTACAGACCAGATTGACACCTGATGCTGTTTCTGTTGATGCTGCTCAAATCTCCCACTGAAAATCTTTAAAGATTTCTTTCACCAACAAACACACTCACTGGTATATTATAGGATAAACATCTGTGATAAAGTTTCAGTGTCTCCTGAGCCCTGAAAGAGGAATCTGTGAGCAATAATATGTTCCAATAACATCAGAATCAGAATCAGAATGAGCTTTATTGCCAAGTATGCTTACACATACAAGGAATTTGTCTTGGCGACAGGAGCTTCCAGTGTACAACAATACAACAACAATACAAAAACAGCAGCAAGACATAGATAATAATAATAAAAAACCAAAAAATTATTACATGCATACGTACATACACAGACATATATACATACACATACGTAGTGCAAATCTAATACAAATCTGTTATCTGTTATGTACAGTGCAAATGTTTTTTTGTTTTTTTATTTTTTAGTTTTTCAGAGGAATGAAATGGCAGAAGATGTTGGATATGTTGGATAAATATAAAAAAGACTAAACTGTGTATTGCACATAGTTATTGCTCAATGGGGCAATTTAACTGTTCATGAGATGGATAGCCTGAGGGAAAAAACTGTTCCTGTGTCTGACAGTTCTGGTGCTCAGAGCTCTGAAGCGTCGGCCAGAAGGCAACAGTTCAAAAAGGTAGTGGGCAGGGTGAGTGGGGTCCAGAGTGATTTTTCCAGCCTTTTTCCTCACTCTGGAAGTATATAGTTCTTGAGGGGGGGGGCAACCAATAATCCTCTCAGCAGTCCGAACTGTCCTTTGTAGTCTTCTGATGTCTGATTTCGTAGCTGAACCAAACCAGACAGTTATTGAAGTGCAGAGGACAGACTCAATGACCACTGAGTAGAACTGTATCAGCAGCGCCTGTGGCAGATTGAACTTCCTCAACTGGAGAAGGAAGTACATCCTCTGCTGGGCCTTTTTCACAATGGAGTCAATGTGGGTCTCCCACTTCAGGTCCTGTGAGATGGTAGTGCCCAGGAACCTGAATGACTCCACTGCTGCCACAGTGCAGTTTAGAATGGTGAGGGGGGTCAGTGTTGGGGTGTTCCTCCTAAACTCCACAGTCATCTCCACCGTTTTGAGCATGTTCAGCTCAAGGTTGTTTTGACTGCACCAGACAGCCAGCTGTTCAACCTCCCTTCTGTATGCAGACGCATTGTCATCTCGGATGAGGCCGATGACAGTGGTGTCATCTGCAAACTTCAGGAGCTTGACAGAGGGGTCCTTGGTGATGCAGTCATTGGTGTAGAGGGAGAAGAGGAGTGGGGAGAGCACACATCCCTGGGGGGCACCAGTGCTGATTGTACAGGTGCTGGAAGTGAGTTTCCCCAGTCTCACAAGCTGCTGCCTGTCCATCAGAAAGCTGGTAATCCACTGACAGATAGACATGGGAACAGAGAGTTGGTGTAATTTATTCTGGAGTATAGCTGGGATGATGGTGTTGAAAGCCGAACTGAAGTCCACAAAAAGGATCCATGCATATGTCCCTGGTCTGTCCAGATGTTGCAGGATATGATGCAATCCTATGTTGACTGCATCATCCACAGACCTGTTTGCTCGATAAGCAAATTGAAGGGGATCTAGAAAGGGTCCAGTGATGTCCTTCAGGTGGGCCAACACCAGTCTCTCAAATGATTTCATGACCACAGACGTCAGGGTGACAGGTCTGTAGTCATTAAGTCCTGTGATTTTTGGTTTCTTTGGGACAGGAATAATGATTGAGCGTTTGAAGCAGCATGGGACTTCACACTGCTCCAGTGATCTATTGAAGATCTGTGTGAAGATGGGGGCCAGCTGGTTAGCACAGGATCGAAGACACGCTGGTGAGACGCCATCTGGGCCTGAAGCTTTCCTTGTCTTTTGTTTCCGAAAGACGCAGCTCACATCATCTTCACAGATCTTAAGAGCAGGTTGAGTAGCAGGAGGTGGGAGGAGGGGGGTTGTAGGAGGCGTTGGTGTTTGTGTGAAGTGAAGGTCAGAGTGGGTGTGGGGTGTGAGATTGGGCCTTTCAAATCTGCAGTAGAACACATTCAGGTCATCAGCCAGTTGTTGGTCCACCACAGGGTTGGGGGTAGGAGTCCTGTAATTTGTGAGTTGTTTCATGCCACTCCACACTGATGCAGGGTCGTTAGATGAAAACGTGTTTTTCAGCTTCTCAGAGTATCTTCTTTTAGCCACTCTGATTTCCTTGTTCAGTGTGTTCCTGGCCTGATTGTACAAGACTTTATCCCCACCCCTATAAGCATCCTCTTTGGCCTGACGAAGCTGCCTGAGCTCTGCTGTAAAACACGGTTTCTCATTGTTGAACTTTAAATAAGTCTGTAAGGGGGTTCAGTGGAAAGGAGGAGGCGAGAACCGGCTTAAGAATATAAATAATAGTTTAATAAACAACTTAACCAAAAACACACAACCATAAACACACAGTACAGCTGCCTGTAATTCTCTCTCTCTCGAACTGTCGTCCCCGGCCGCCTTTATCCCTCGCGCGCCCCATCAGGCTGATTGGGGCCCGGCCCCGCCCTCCTCTTCTCTACGCTCCTCTTGGAGGAGCCCCCGGCATGACATACATCCCCCCCTTCCTCTCCGGGGGGCGTGCCTTGCGCCCCGACTGCCGGCGGGTCATCCCCGCCTTCCTCGACCTGGGAGGAGACAGGAGGGGAAAAACAACAACAAAACAAAATAGGCGAGGGAAAGGCCAACACGGAGTGACAGAGAGAGAGAGAGGAGAGAGAGAAAAAGAAACTCACTGGTTCTCTGATGCACCGTTGCGTGGTCCTCGACCACTCCTCCACCCTCTCAGGCGCACAGCAGCCTCTCCTCACCGGGCGGACCGGAGTCAGACCTTCGACCCCCAGCGGCCAGAACGCCCCTCCGCATTCCCGGCGTCCCGTGGGGACACTCCTCCGCCCCTGGCAGCGGCCCTACCGCTCCAGGCGGTCGGAGAGTCCCGTCCCCACTCGCCTTGTGGACGGTGGCCATTCCCCGCGTCCGGGTGGTCGGGCTACTCCGTCCCCTGTCGGATGGCAGCGGCGCTCCCCTGGGTGGACGGCAGTGTCGAGGACTCTGCAATGGGAATCCCTCCTCCTTCCCAGGTTTCGGCACCAGTGTAAGGGGGTTCAGTGGAAAGGAGGAGGTGAGAACCGGCTTAAGAATATAAATAATAGTTTAATAAACAACTTAACCAAAAACACACAACCATAAACACACAGTACAGCTGCCTGTAATTCTCTCTCACTCGAACTGTCGTCCCCGGCCGCCTTTTATCCCTCGCACTCCCCATCAGGCTGATTGGGGACTGGGTGTGTGTCATTCCAGCCTGGCCCCGCCCTCCTCGGCTCTACA
>NC_059378.1:43186641-43241641 GCF_019703515.2 Myxocyprinus asiaticus
ACCTCCCATTCCCCAGCACGCTCGTCTGCCCCAATCGGGATTCTGGATGAGTCCGTCGGTTCGTCTCATGAGAGCGGTCTCGTCCAGTCGGATGCAGAAGCCTCAGCTGGGCTCCTCCCCTCGGGTGCGGTTGCCCAGTCACAGATGATGCAGAAATGATGGACATGCTTTCCCGGGCAGCCGCAAGCGTCGGGCTAGAGTGGAACGCTCTCCCCTAAACCCTCGCGGCTCGATGATTGGTTCCTGGTCCCGCTCAAAGCAGCCATGCCCCGCTTCAGTCCCTTTCTTCCCGGAAGTGCATGAGGAGCTGACAAGATCGTGGGAGGCACCTTTTACTGCCCGGTCCCAATATTTCAGCTCCCCCACCCTCACTACCCTCGATGGCGGGGCGGCCAGGGGTTATTCGGCGATTCTGCCGGTGGATGAGGCGCTCGCGGTGCACCTATGCCCGCAGAGCGCCGCCACCTGGCGCGGACACCCAAAGCTCCCGTTTAAGGGCTGTAGGTTTACGTCGTCCCTGACAGCCAAAGCCTACAGTGCCGCTGGACAAGCCACCTCCGCCCTGCACGCCATGGCTCTCCTGCAAGTCCACCAAGCCAAGGTGCTAAAGGAACTGCACAAGGGTAGTTTCGCCCCAGATTTGATGCAGGAGCTGTGCTCGGCGACCGACCTCGCTCTCCGGGCGACGAAGGTTACAGCGATGTCCACCTTAGTGGTCCAGGAGCGCCACCTTTGGCTCAACCTGGTCGAGATGGGTGAGGCCGACAAGGCATGGTTCCTTGCTGCCCCATTCCCCAGGTTGGCCTATTCAGCGACACCGTCGAGGACTTTGCCCAGCAGTTCTCGACGGTGAAGCAGCAGACGGAGGCTATCCGGCACATCATGCCCCGGCCCGCCTCAAGATCCCGCACCCCACCTGCTCGTCGCCAAGAGCGTCTTTGCGCTGTGGCACAAATCCGCCCTGATGTGACAGTCTCCATGGGTCATGAGGACAGGCCTCTTCCTCCACCATCCCAGGCTATTCAGAGGGTGGTCACAAGGAGCCAGGTAAGTGCTTCAATGTCCCTGAACTCAGCACGGCCAAAACATGGCATGGCAGCTCGGGCTCCGCCCCACCGCGAGGCTCCACATGCCGGTATGTCCGACGAGATTGTCCCCTTGGTCCCCCTCGCCCGGAGCTTGGATGCGTGGCTTGCACTTTCCAATCCATCGCGATGGCTGAACCGGACCGTCCGACTCGGCTACGCGATTCAGTTCACCAGGCGTCCGCCCAGGTTCAGCGGCATCCACTTCACCTCGGTGAAGGGTGAGAACGCTGCTACCTTGCATGCGGAGATCGCTACCCTCCTACAGAAGGATGCAATAGAGCCTGTCCCTCCGGCCGAGATGAAGAAGGGGTTTTACAGCCCCTACTTCATTGTACCGAAAAAAGGCGGTGGGTTGCGGCCAATCTTGGACTTGTTAGTGCTGAACCGGGCTTTACACAGACTCCCTTACAAGATGCTGACGCAAAAACACATTCTGGCGAGCGTCTGGCATCAAGATTGGTTCGCGGCGGTAGACCTGAAGGACGCGTACTTCCAAGTCTCGATTCTACCTCGACACAGACCCTTCCTGTGGTTTGCATTCGAGGGTTGGGCGTATCAGTACAAGGTCCTCCCTTTCGGTCTGTCCTTGTCCCCTCGCGTCTTCACGAAGATTGCAAACTCTTGCCCCGTTAAGGGAAGCGGGCATTCACATTCTCAATTATCTCAACGATTGGCTAATCCTAGCTTACTCTCGGGATATGTTGTGTGCACACAGGGACTTGGTGCTCTCGCACCTCAGCCGACTAGGGCTTCGGGTCAACTGGGAAAAGAGCAAGCTCCTCCCGGTTCAGAGCATCTCTTTCCTCGGTTTGGAGTTGGACTCAGTCTCATTGATGGTGCGCCTCACAAATGAGCATGCACAGTCAGTGCTGGCCTGTTTGAAGGAATTCAAGCAGAAAACAGCGGTTCTACTGAAACTCTTTCAAAGGCTCCTGGGACATATGGCATCCTCAGCGGTGGCCACTCTGCTCGGGTTGATGCATATGAGAACATTTCAGCACTGGCTTCAGACTCGAGTCCCGAGATGGGCATGGCGCCGCGGGACACATCGCATGGCCATCACGCCGATCTGTCACCGCCTCTTCAGCCCTTGGACCGACCTCACTTTTCTACAGGCAGGCGTTCCCCTAGAGCAGGTCTCCAGGCCTTGTTGTTACGACAGATAGCTCCAAAACAGGCTGGGGCACTGTTTGCAACGGGCACGCAGCCGCCAGCTTATGGACGGGCCCACGGCTGCGTTGGCACATCAACTGCCTCGAGTTGCTGCCAATTCTGCTCGCCCTGTGGAGGTTCCAGCCATTGATTCAGGGCAAGCACGTGTTAGTTCTGGCAGACAACACGGCAACGGTAGCATATGTCAACCGTCAAGGTGGTCTGTGCTCCCGTTGTATGTCACAACTCGCCCGCCGTCTCCTCCTCTGGAGTCAGCAGCACCTCAAGTCGCTGCAAGCCACTCACATCCTGGGTGACCTCAACGGACGCGCTGTCATGGCAGGTTACCCTCAGGGGAAAGTGGAGACTCCACCCTCAGGTCGGTCCAGCTGATTTGGAGTTGATTCGAACAGGCACAGGTAGACCTGTTCGCCTCCCAAGAATCCTCCCACTGCCCAATCTGGTACGCCCTGACCGAGGCTCCTCTCGGTATAGACACACTGGCACATGCCCTGGACTTCGCAAATATGTGTTTCCCCCAGTGAGCCTACTTGCACAGACCCTGTGCAAGGTCAGGGAGGAGGAAGAGCAGGTTGTCCTAGTAGCACCCTACTGGCCCACCCAGACGTGGTTCTCGGACCTCACGCTCCTCGCGACAGCCCCCCCCCCCCCCCCGGCAAATTCCCCTAAGGAAGGATCTTCTTTCTCAGGGACGGGGCACCATCTGGCACCCGCGACCAGACCTCTGGAATCTCCATGTCTGGCCCCTGGACGGGACGTTGAAGACTTAAGTGGTCTACCACCCACGGTGGTAGACACGATCACTCAGGCTAGGGCCCTGAAAAAGTTCACAAAGATTTTGGCTAGATATATAAAGCAGAGAGAGTCTTTTTCTACAATTCCCTCAGTGAAATCTGCTGTTGGTGAAATATTTACCTCTGCCACTGATATTAATAATGCATTTAAATAATTCTATCTTGATCTCTATAGTTCCACATCTTCGTCTACTGATGAGGATATTAGAAACTTTGTGGAACCATTAGAATTCCTTAAACTGACGGCTGAGCAAAACAATTCTCTTGATTCTGAGATAAACTTTGAGAAGCTTGGCGAGGTAATTAAGGCCTTGCCTAAGGCTCCGGGGCCAGATGGCTTTGCCGCTGAATTTTTTCGATCTTATGCTACAGAACTGGCTCCACTTTTGTTAGAAGTTTATACGGAATCATTAAAGAATGGAAAGCTTCCGTTAACCATGACACAAGCCCGGATCAGTCTGATTCTTAAAAAAGACAATGATCCAAGTGAGTGTAAGAGTTAACGTCCATTTTCCTTGATCCAGCTAGAAGTAAAAATATTGTCAAAAATTCTGGCTAACCGATTAAGTAAAGTTATGACGTCTTATACATATAGACCAGTTGGGGTTGGGGGAGAGGTGATTACTGCTTTTGGAAAAGGTCATGAGGCATCAGTGTATTATTCCCTGTTAATTCAGAATCTGGGGGTCGGAGCTTTAACTTCTCTCAAGAGATTGTGGGAGAAAGATTTAAACTTGGTATTGGAGGAAGGAGTATGGGCTAGGATTCTAAAAAAAATGTCAAGTCTGTGTCTAGAGATGCAAGGGTGCACCTTATGCAATTCACGATTTTATATAGATTCTATTGGACCCCCTCTAGATTATATAAGCTTGGTCTTAAAGACACACCCATGCTGGCGATGCCAATCAGAAGATGGAGACACAACCCATGTTTTTTGGGGGTGTGTTAAGATCCAAGAATTTTGGTTGACGGTTCAGTGTTTTGTGTGTGACGTGTATTTTAGGTGATGGGTGGTCATCAATATTGGGGATAAACATATATAAAATTGGGTTCTGACAAGTGTCATGACAGGCAGACAGACTGTTTTAAGGGGATGGAAGTCGGCTGGATCGCCCTCATTTCGGGAGTGATGCACGGAGATGGGGAGGGTGGCAGCTTTCGAGGAGGTGTCATGTAGAAGGCTGGGGATCTGGGATTCATTAGGAAATGGGGCAGTTATTTGCCGTTTTGGGGGGACTTTCGGGGAGGGGCTGTGGAGAGAGAGGCGTTGTTTTAGGATGTGTATGATTAATAATGATTCATCAATAAATCTGTTTTTCCACACCTCTTCTGCTCTCATTTCTACATTAGTTTAAGCATTCACACAGTCATGAAACATTTTAACATTGTGTTTTTCAGACCTGGAATATTAATAGAGAATTAATTCTAGTTCCCTATCTGTCACTCACTCGACGTTGTGTCGATGTAGTGACAATAGGGGTCACTCTTGGGAGCCCCAAACACCTCTGCTTTTTTGAAAAAAGGCCAATGAGAATTGGCGAGTGGAATTTGCATGCCACTCCCCCGGACATACGGGTATAAAAGGAGCTGGTATGCAACCACTCATTCAGATTTTCTCTTCGGAGCCGAGCAGTTGTATTCAGTGCACTGAATTCAATTCCCTTCAAAGACGCACCTCAAAACTGTTGGATTTACGGCGCATTTCAGCGGCTTCTCCCCCTCTGCGCCCGTGGAGTGCAGAGAACGCCCCTGGGCACTTCGGCAGAACGAAAATAAGAGAGTATATTTTAAAAGAATATATTTTAATTCACAAAAAGAGTGGCACACACATGGAACGTCTTTTTAAAGATGTCTTTCCATTTGTGTGTTATTCCTGGTTGCGGTCATTATCTCTCCACTTCTGACGGCCACAATCGCTGTCTTACATGTCTGGGCACTGCCCATGTGGAGACATAATTCGTGGATGAGTCATGTCTTCATTGCGAGAACATGACCATGGCAGGAACCAATCGTCGAAAGTGCATGAGGAGCTGACAAGATCGTGGGAGGCACCTTTTACTGCCCAGTCACTTCTTTCAGCTCCCCCGCCCTCACTACCCTCGAGGGTGGAGTGGCCAGGGGGTATTCGGTGATCCCCCAGGTGGATAAGGCGCTCGCGGTGCACTTGTGTCTGCAGAGCACCGCCACCTGGCGCGGGTGCCCAAGGCTCCTGTCCAGGGCCTGTAGGTTTACGTCGTCCCTGGCGACTGTGGCCTGCGGTGCCGCTGGACAAGCCGCCTCTGCCCTGCACGCCATGGCTCTCCTGCAAGTACACCAAGCCAAGGCGCTAAAAGAACTGCACGAGGGTAGTTCTGACCCGGGATTGATGCAGGAAATGCGCTTGGCGACCGACCTCGCTCTCCGGGCGATGAAGGTCACGGCATGGTCTCTCGGGCAGGTGATGTCCACCCTAGTGGTCCAGGAGCGCCACCTTTCAACTTGGTCGAGATGGGGGAGGTGAACATAGCATGGTTCCTTGACGCCCCCATTTCCCAGGTTGGCCTGTTTGGCGATGCCATCAAGGACTTTGCCCAGCAGTTCTCAGCAGTGAAGAAGCAGACGGAGGCCTTAAAACATATCCTCCCAAAAGCCTGACAAAAGAATGGTTTCCTCGTCTCCTGGGTCACATATCTGGTGCCCACGGCCATCGTCATGACCACTGACCACTGTCCATGAGATTCCTCCTCCCCCCTCCTCAGCCAATCTTATGGTGGGCGGCAGGAGCCAGGTAAGTGCTTTGATGTCCCTGGACACAGCACGGCCACGGGGCTCGAGTCCCCTCAATGTGGCACCTCGAGCTCCACCCCGCCACAAGGCCCCACCCGACGTATCCGACATGATCATTCCCTTGGTCCCCCTCGCCCGGAGTTTGGGCACATGGCTCGCGCTTTCCAACCCATCGTGATGGCTGACCCGGACAGTCCGACTTGGCTATGTGATTCAGTTCGCCAGGCGCCCGCCCAGGTTCAGCAGTGTCCGCTTCATCTCAGTGAAGGGTGAGAACGCCGCTACCTTGCATGCGGAAATCGCTACCCTTCTGCACAAGGGTGCGATAGAGCCTTTCCCTCCAGCCGAGATGAAGAAAGCGTTCTACACCCCTTACTTCACTGTACCAAAGAATGGTGGTGGGTTGCGACCAATCCTGGACCTGCGAGTACTGAACCAGGCTTTACGCAGACTCCCGTCCAGGATGCTGACGCAAAAACGCACTCTAACGAGCGTCCGGCATCAAGATTGGTTCACGGTGGTAAACCTGAAGGACGCGTAGTGCCACTTCTTGGTCTTACCTTGACACAGACCCTTCCTGTGGTTTGCCTTCGAAGGCCAGGTGTACCAGTACAAGGTCCTCCCCTTCAGCCTGTCCTTGTCCCCTCGTGTCTTCACGAAGGTCGCAGAGGCAGTCCTTGCCCCGCTAAGGGAAGTGGGCATCCACATCCTCAACTATCTCGACGACTGGCTAATCCTAGCTCACTCTGGAGAGTTTCTGTGTGCACACAGGGACCTCGTGCTCCGGCACCTCAGCCGACTGGGGCTTCGGGTCAACTGGGAAAAGAGCAAGCTATCCCCGGTTCAGAGCATCTCTTTTCTCGGTTTGGAGTTGGACTCCACGAACGAGCACACACAGTCAGTGCTGAACTGTCTGAAGGCATTCAGATGGAGGACAGCAGTTCCACCGAAACTTTTTCAGAGGCTCCTGGGGCATATGGCATCCTCAGCGGCAGCCACACCGCTCAGGTTGATGCATATGAGACCGCTTCAGCACTGGCTTCAGACTCGAGTCCTGAGATGGGCATGGTGCCACGGGACACATCACGTGGCCATCATGCCGATCTGTCGCCACCTCTTCAGTCCTTGGACCGACCTTGCATTTCTCCGGGCAGGGGTTCCCCTAGAGCAGGTCTCCAAGCATGTCGTGGTTACAACAGACGCCTCCAAGACAGACTGGGGCACCGTATGCAATGGGCACACAACCGCTGGCTCCTAGACTGGCCCGCGGCTGCGTTGGCACATCAACTGCCTCGAGTTGTTGGCAGTACTGCTCAGCCTGTGGAGGTTCCGGCCGTTGATCCAGGGCTAGCACGTGTTGGTCCGGATGGACAACACAGCGACGGTAGCATACATCAACCATCAAGATGGTCTACACTCCCGTTGCATGTCACAACTCGCCTGCTGTTTCCTCCTCCAGAGTCAGCAGCGCCTCAAATCGCTACGAGCCACTCACATCCCGGGCGACCTCAACACCGCAGTGGACGCACTGTCACATCAGGTTACCCTCAGGGGAGAGTGGAGACTCCACCCTCAGGTGGTCCAGCTGATTTGGAGTCGATTTGGTCGAGCACAGGTAGACCTGCTTCCCGGGAATCCTACCACTGCCCGCTTTGGTATGCCCTTACCGAGGCACTCCTCAGTATAGATGTGCTGGCACACAGCTGGCCCCCTGGACTATGCAAATATGCATTTCCCCCAGTGAGCCTAATTGCACAGACTCTGTGCAAGGTCAGGGGTGACGAGGAGCAGTGGTAGACACGATCACTCAGGCTAGGGCTCCCTCTACGAGGCACCTGTATGCCTTGAAGTGGTGTCTGTTCTCTAAGTGGTGTTCTTCCAGACGCGAAGACCCCCAGAGATGCGCGGTCGGATCGGTGCTTCCCTTCCTTCAGGACAGGCTGGAGGGGCAGCTGTCCCCCTCCACCTTGAAGGTGTATGTAGCTGCTATTTCAGCTCATCACGATGCAGTATACGGTAAGTACTTGGGGAAGCACGACTTGATCATCAGGTTCCTGAGAGGCGCTAGGAGGTTGAATCCCTCCAGACTGCGCCTCGTCCCCTCGTGGGACCTCTCTGTAGTCCTTTTTGGTTTACAGGGAGCCCCCTTTGAGCCCTTGGAGTCAGCTGAGCTTAAGGCACTCTCTTTGAAGACTGCCCTCCTGACTGTGCTCACTTCCATCAAAAGAGTAGGGGAACTGCAGGCGTTCTCTGTCAGCGAATCGTGCCTGGAGTTCAGTCCAGGTTACTCTCACGTGATCCTGAGACCCCGACCAGGCTATGTGCCCAAGGTTCCCATGACCTCTTTTAGGGATCAGGTAGTGAACCTGCAAGTACTGCCCCAGGAGGAGGCAGACCCAGCCTTGCTGTTGCTGTGTCCGGTGCAAGCTTTACGTATTTATTTGGATTGTACGCAGAGCCTTAGAAGCTCCGAGCAGCTCTTTGTCTGCTTTGTTGGACAGCGGAAAGGAAACTCTGTCTCCAAACAAAAGATTGCCCACTGGGTCATTGACGCCATCGCGATGGCATATCAGGCTCCGGACGTGCCACCCCCTGCGGGGTTACAAGCCCACTCTACCAGGAGTTTGGCGGCCTCCTGGGCCCTGGCCAGTGGCGCCTCTTTGGCAGACATCTGCAGAGCAGCGGGCTGGGCAACACCCAACACCTTTGCGAGTTCTACAATCTCCAGGTTGAGCCGGTCTCATCCCGTGTATTGGCAGGCATGAGCAGGTAAATTCCGGGACAGCTGGCTGGGTGTACCGCTTGCGCATAGCGCCTTTCCTCTCCCTTGAGGTGAAGACATGTGCTCTTGATTCCCAGTCGTGTTAACAGACTGTGATCCCTGGATGAATTTCCTCCTTAGCCCTCTAGCATTTGAGTTTGCGGAGAAACTTGCTGCCGGCCCATTACTTGCGCTAATGAGACCCTGTACTGAGGTAGGTGCTCCACATGTGTTGGTTCCCCGAAGGCGACCCCATGTGAAATTTTCCGCAAAATCGTTTCCCTGTCAGCAAACTGCATTTTTCTTGGGCGGAAGCCCCACTGCCCCCGGTCGCCATGCTCTGTAGAAACTCCTCCCCCTTCGTGTAGGACCTACCATGGGACCTCTCCACATGACATACTTCCGACAAGACTCGGTAAGACCATGTGATGTATTCCACTCAAAATAACCCCCCCCCCCTTTTTGGGCGGGGTGTGGTCTCCGTGGTGTCTTCCCCTTGGTAGGGACAACCCCCGACGCAGACACTTATGGCTCCCAGTCAATTAACAAATTCCACTCTTTTTGGGGAGAAAAGAGAGGAAAAGAGGCCTCGGCTGGGCTAGCCTGTCCCTATAGTTGGGCAGTCGACTTGTTCCTGATGGACCGTTCGATGCTCATAAGAGCACTGGGGGAGGTACACAGCGGTCTGCCCGTCACACACCACCAGTTCACGTAACACAGTTCAGATATTGTGGTGTACCCGCTGAAATGGCCGGGATCTGGTCTTGGCTCCTCAGCACAAAACCTGAATGAGTGGTTGCATACCAGCTCCTTTTATACCCGTATGTCCAGGGGAGTGGCATGCAAATTCCACTCACCAATTCTCATTGGCCTTTTTTCAAAAAAGCAGAGGTGTTTGGGGCTCCCAAGAGTGACCCCTAGTGTCACTACATCGACACAACATCTTGTTCCTTCCATCAGAGGTTACGAAAGTAACCAGGATGTTTTTCTCCGCTCTGAAATATTTAATGAGCTAGCTGTGTAGAATAACTCTTTCTAGCAATGAATCGTTCTTTTGAAAAAGTTGAAATGGTTCACAAATTTGTCTAAATCATTTTTTTTTAATCTGTACCCAGTAAACACAAATGCCTGGAAAAGTAATGTAAATGTAATTGGTCAAAAAGGGTGTGAACCCTGTAGTTTGCAGTTAAATCTTTCAATCTTTAATCGTGTCTTCACCTGCTTTGTGCATCCTCACCCTCTTCTTCCTCTCTCTGTCTGTTGTGTTTAGATGGTGTTTGTGTGGTTTTGTGTTGTTGTCCCTGTTGTTGTCAGATTTAGCTTCACATCAACCAGGCTTTCATGTTTCTGCTGTAAGTGTGTGTGTGTGTGTGTGTGTTTGTGAGTGTCTGTGTGTGTGTTTGTGAGTGTTTGTGTGTGTTTGTGAGTTTTTGTATGTGTGTGTGTTTGTGAGTGTGTGTGTGTGTTTGAGAGTGTCTGTGTGTGTGTTTGTGAGTGTCTGTGTGTGTTTGTGAGTGTTTGTGTGTGTGTTTGTGAGTGTCTGTTTGTGTGTGTTTGTGTTGATTCACCTCCTGCAGCTCTGTGTGTTTGTATGTAGTTGTGTGATTATATGGTTAGTTGCATTTAGCACTGAGAACAGTCCTGCGATTTGTCCAGTGAGAAGCTCTGATTACTGTTGTGTATGTGCAGTTCAGTGTAATATTGATACAATTTAAAGTTGAAGTATGTAGTAACTTTATCAGTGTTAAGCTTAACATTGTCTTTGTGTTTGTTTTTGAGTTGCCACAGAATGCACTAGACTGGCATGTCTTAAGGTCAATATTAGGTCAAAAATTGCAAAAAAGAAACTTGAAATTGCCAAAAAAAAAACCTGAAGATTTCATACAAAGGTGTACACTACAGTCTTCAACGACAAAGAACAACTGGCTCTAACAATGACAGAAAGAGATGTGGAAGGCCAGATGTACAACTAAACAAGAGGATAAGTACATCAGAGTCTCTAGTTTGAGAAATAGACGCCTCACATGTCCTCAACTGACAGCTTCATTGAATTCTACCCGCTCAACACCAGTTTCATGTACAACAGTAAAGAGAAGACTCAGGGGTGCAGGCCTTATGGGAAGAATTGCAAAGAAAAAGCCACTTTTGAAACAGAAAAACAAAAAGAAAATGTTAGAGTGGGCAAAGAAACACAGACATTGGACAACAGATAATTGGAAAAGAGTGTTCTGGATCTTAACCCCATTGAGCTTTTGTGGGATCAGCTAGACTGTAAGGTGCGTGAGAAGTGCCCGACAAGACAGCCACATCTATGGCAAGTGCTACAGGAAGTGTGGGGTGAAATGTCACCTGAGTATCTGGACAAACTGACAGCTAGAATGCCAAGCATCTACAAAGCTGTCATTGCTGCACGTGGAGGATTTTTTTCATGAGAACTCTTTGAAGTAGTTTAAGAAGTTCTGAAAATGTTTCCATTAATTGTCATTCCATTAATGTCCTGACTATACATTGTGATCATTTGAATCAGAATCAGAATCAGAATGAGCTTTATTGCCAAGTATGCTTACACATACAAGGAATTTGTCTTGGTGACAGGAGCTTCCAGTGCACAACAATACAACAACAATACAAAAACAGCAGCAAGACATAGATAATAATAAAAAATAAAACTAATTATACACATATTTACAGACACACACATACATACATACACACATACCACTTTGAATAAACGAATAAAATAAAGAAAATAAAGTGAATAAAAGAACCCAATTTCTTTCCATAAGAGCAAAATCTGTACATTATTCCAAACTTTTGGCCGTCAGTGTATTTCTTTGTGGCAGATAGAAATCCCTGTATTTGTTTTGAGTGACCTGCATAGACCCGCCCCAACAACATTACTCAACCAATGGCGTGAGTTGGGGATGGGATTATCTGACTGTTTGAACAACTGCAGACGAGGGGTGTTTTCAGAAAGCCGCTTTAAAAACAATGTTTAATTTTGCAATTCCGTTTGGTGGCGCTAGTGTTGCAGAAATTAAACCATCTTTAATGTTGGATTTTAAGGACATTTTTGTTGACTTGTATTATAAACCCTTTTCCTACTGTGTTGGTCGCACATAAAAGAGGATCCTGAAGCAAAACCAAGGGCCGTATGTATACAACTTCTTATAAATAATAGTCTTAAGGTTTGATTTAAATGTCAAATATTTTTTTTAGTAAAGGGTAGGTCTTGTGTAAGAGTTGGAGCTTTTTTATAATTAAGCTTTAAGTCACTTTCATCAAAGTCTAAGCCTGATTCTTAAGTGCTGACACTGAAGTGTTGTGAAATGAGAACTACAGTGATGTAATAGGTTAATATACTGATTAATTCTTTGAAGTGAGATTAATGAAATGAGAGCCAAATTTTATTTCCTGTATTTTATTGCAGAAAAAAAAAAAAAAAAAAAAAGCATATTGTTTTTGACATTATCTTAACAAAAGAACAACTGTTTAATGTAGAAGGGCAATATAAAAAAAAATAATGGTGTACTATAAATAATGCTGTATCAGATGTTCTTGAAGTGCATGAAGAAGGCACAATAACCATTACACTTGTATTATAGTTTGTCTAGTGGTGCACTTAAGGACACAAACAGCAATTACAAGCAATATGAATATTTATTTCTCTACCTCACTGTTGTGAGAGTAATTTCAGATTCATAACAGTAATGTGTTGTGCAGTGAGAAGTATTAATTCTGTTTTAAGATGATGGCCGTTGAGTGTGTGTGACTTTCTTGTTCACTCATTGTGTTTGAAGAACATAGACTCATGAGTGTGTTAGTTCAAGGATGGGTACGCAATAATGACATCGATCTATCGTCATGGCGATCAGTCAAGGATTTCATGTCACCAGATGTGAGAAGCTCATCAAGATGTGTGACCTTTTCTTTTGAACATGATTTTCATTTGGGGCATTCTGAGAGAATGCTCATGTGCTGAAATACACAGATGGACGTGATGTTATAAAAGTGTGTTTTGGTCCGTGTGCAGGAAGAAGAGCAAGGCATTGTGGTATTGCATTCTTTTCTCGAGTCCTCCTCTTACAATTACAGCCAAAATAGTCCTGACTCGACCATTAAAGACTTCTAAATTATTACTATAATAATAATTTATACGTTGGAATATGAGACCAACCATTATTAATTATTTAAAATAATATCTTATTAATAATGACCTGCTGGTTTCACGTGTATCAGCTAATAAACAGTACAGTCCAAAAGTCTCAGAGCACTTATTACATTTCTGATTTAATTCAGCATTTTTCATTACAAATTTTATTATCAGCATCAAAATTGGATTGAACTGTTGATTTGTAATATTGACCTCCTATGACCCCGCTTCCACCTGTGTGGACATTACGTTTTGGTTTCGCTATACGCAATGCATAATTGAATTTAAACCGACTGACCTCAGTCCAGGAGACTCTGTGCTGTCAGTAAAAGGTTAAACTTTCGACGCACGGAGTCATGTGACCAAACAAGATGGTGTCGATCACAGTTTGGGAGAAACACCAACAAAACTACATCTGGTTAGAAACCTCATTAAGTTTTTACATTGAAACCTGTTTGAGTCAAAAGATTAGAGTCTCTAGTTTCATCTGAAATGCCATTTATTTTTAAGTTTGTGTGATTTATAGCAAAACGGCGTGCTGTTAAACACAATGACCATGTACATGGACTATAGGCTCATTTTCATTTAAAATATCTTATATTCACTGTGCATCAGTGTTGTAGTCGAGACCAGCTCATCCGAGTCCAAGTCCAGTCCGGGACCAGAGTAGGCTGAGCTCAAGTCAAGACCAAGACTGGAGAGGGCCGAGTCCGATTCGAGACAGAGACCAGTAAAGCCTGAGTCTAAGACAAGTGTTTTTTATGAATGTATTAAATGTATAGTTTAAAGACTATTTAATCTAGGCGCATATATCAAATAAACCTCATTTATTATTTTCTTAAGCTTATGTTGGTTAAACAATATTACCAGTTAAGAATAAAAATTAAATAAATGACACGTCCTAGATTAAGTGAACAAATTGGTATTACAGTTACAACATGAAAGTGTTAACAAAATGTCAGTGTAAAACAAAAATTAAAGGTATTAAATCCTATAAGGCTTAACATGGCAATTCAAACTGCCAGCTTCTGTATACTGTTATATTCCATTCAAGTCAAGTAAACATTTCTGCTTTACAAAATACAGTATTACTGTACTATAACTAAAATGAGCCACAAAAACAAACAATAATGTATAAAATATAACAATGTTTACACAGAAAGTGAATCTAAACATTTACATTCAATTTGTTAACAATCTCCTCGATTGCACTATTATATTTCATTCATTACAAGTCAAGTGTGCATTTCTACTTTTGCCTGCAAGATTTCATCTTGGGGTACGCACAGAAACAGTTTTGTTTTTGTTTTTTTCAGAAACAATTAAATTCTGATGACACTGATAGAAATGGAAGTGTAAGCGGTAGTTCTAGCAGGAAGACACGTGGTCTTCACCACCAGGCATCTCATCCAATACTCTCCCCTGCCATCTTCGCCTTTGGCAGGATCTGACGGTTCAAGCAATTCTCTGAGCTCTGAACCATAGGGCGGGGCTTACACCAAATGATCTAAATATCTCTACATTCGTATTAATTCCAATTATCCCAAGTCTTTCCTGATAGAAGTATTTTCACATTTTCTTCAGTATGTGTAGCATTCATGTAACTAATGGCTAAAGCATTTCTAAAAGACTAGAGGCTGTTCAGACCAACGCAGTGCAACAAAACTAGACAGCACCCACATGTGTCCGAGATGTCTGTTTTAGATCTTTTCATCTGGAAAGTATCTAACATCTGCTAAACATTTGAAAAAGATCAGATTTACAATTATTCTAAATCATAAACGTCTCAAAGACATTTGCTGAATGTCTTATTGACCTCCGAGACATACACATTGGCATACTGTACGTCTTTTAGATGTATTGCAGATGAGCAAACAACGTAAAATAAACATCTTCCAGATGTAAACACACACATTAAATAGATGTGTGATATCAGGGAAAAGAGTATAACACAAGTGTCCCGAGACACATTTTTTCCAGCTAATGTTCTTTCTAACTTCACAAAAGAACTTAAAAAATGTGTGACGCTCCTGCATGAGATGCCAAAAACACAGCAATGTGTAATGCCATGGTCAAAGACATCCGTTTAGCATGTTTACATAGAAAAACAACTGAAAAACAGCATGGGTGGACTCTACAACATGTTTGGTGTGAACAGCCCCTTATTAACAAGACACAGCACAAATGGAAGTTTCTCAAAGTTACCTCTCAAAAAGCAGTCTTTTGTTGACTGAAGGTAAATATCCACTTTATCCAATGATTGGTTTGTTTTCCATTTTCTAAAATATCCCGATGCTGTTTTAATGAGTGAGAAGCTGCTGCAAATTATTCAGTGAGATAGCAGTCCGAACTAATCAGACTGAATAGCCAATCGATTCAGACCTTTTTGCTAACATTATTTATTTATTTTGTATGTTATCTCTTAAATAGAAGTTTAGAACAAAACTATAACCAGAAAGATGGAGGAAGATCAATGCAGTACTGCTGTATAAGCACTGTAATATCTCATGATGACGTTTAATATCTCTGTATGTGTATATTTACAGTACATGTAACTGAATGATGTCTTTATGCTGATGTGATTGTTTATTAATGTGTACACTGTATTTGACGTGTAACAGCTCGTGTTAGGATGCGTGTGGACGCTGCAGGTTTGCTGCACTGTAGATTCATGAATGTTCTCACAGTTATTCTATAAATACAAGAGTTCCTTCGAATTATTCAAAAACTGCATAGATATATTTATCGATGATTCAGATGATACATCTATAATGTCATTATTGCATTAGACTGCTGGTCTGATGATCGCATGACATTTGAACATGATTCCTCTTCATCATCATCATCATCATCTTTGTCTATGTGCTTTATGATCCATCATTTTACTCACAGGCCAAACAATCATTCTCTCCACATGAAAACATTGAGTTATTATTGATCAGTGTAGGATGATTTCTGTCTGTGTTTCTGCTAAGACTCTGAATCGAAATTCACATCAGACATTTATAAATGCAACATACTAAACTATCTAGCGCATATAACTCGTCCCTCAATGTTTGAAATGCTGTATGAGCTCAGAGAAACTCATTTCGTATGAACATCTCTCTCCTGCTTTGAAAACAGAACAGCAGTTTTCTGAAGGTCACTTTGTAGAATAAATCGCTTTTTCATTCTTTAAATGGAATAGAAACCACTGCATTATTCAATTTGCTTTGCTGTCTGATATTAAGTGAAGTTAAAAAAACAGAAGACAGCTGAATGTTGAGTGTTTTTCCTGTATGAAAGGCAGAATGTTAAATATTCTATTCAGTAACGTTTGGCAGTGAAATCTGCCTCTCTGGCACTTTTTGGACCGCGTGTGATTTGGAGTAAATTGGTTTGCTACAGGCGCTGGGTACGAGTACTCACAGGGCGGCACACGTCAAATCCACCAGCAGGGACTGACAGTATTTTACAGCCTTAATGTGAGAATGTGCATTGAGTGTTTGTCTGTTTTCACCTCTGTGCTTTATATCAATTCAGTTATTTGTAAGAACATGAAAAGATTCATATCAGCTTATTATTTAGAGGAAATTTGGAGACTGATCATCTTTGATTTTTTTTTATGGTGGCTTTTGCTGTCAGCTGCAACTGACAGCAAATTTTTCAAAATATCTTGAAACTTCAATTTAACGGTTTGTGTAATTCTGAAATAAATCAATTTGTAGAGATTTATTAAAAGTAGTCACAGAGCAGAACAGACAAATGGGGAATCAAAAACAGTCCAAAACCAGGCATTAGTCAGAAATCTAGATATCCCAAATACACATGTCACAGTCCTGTCACTTTGTCAGGCTGGGTTTTTGTCTGACAGGACCGTAACATCGTCGCCCCTTCTTCTGTCTTGTGTTTCGTGTCCTGTCTTTGTGTTGACCGCACGGGTCCGGGTGTGAGTTACTGCCATGCACTCTTAGGTCGGTCTTGTTCGTGTCTTGTTTGTGTCTGGATCCTGACTTCCTGTCTGGTTAGGTTTCTGTCTGTGTCGGGATCCGGACACTCATGCTCCATGTTCTGTTTGTCTTGTTCCAAGTGTGTTGAAGTTTTCTCCCTCATGTGTTTCAGATGCCACCGGAATGCGGAATCAACGTTTCCATGGGAACCCTGATTGTTTCCATGGGAACGCTGATCATGCCAACTTTCAGCTGGCGAGCGGCACCTGTCCCTTGTTTGTTCTTGCCTATTTTAATCCCCTCGCATGTCATGTTCTTGGCTGGATTTTTTAATGTAGTTTTGTGTTGTTGAGTGTGTGTTATCATTATAGAAAGCTGTTTGGTGTGAAGTAACTTACCTCTCTCTCTCTGCCTAGTTGGTCCTGTCTTGTGTATCTGTTTGGTTGCCCGTCTCTGCCCGCGTGTCGGGAGAGTGATTGCCTTCCACTACGCTTCAGCAGAGGATTCCTCACGAATCTGCTTCTGACTACCATGATGCACACACTCACCAACGAACACACTATTCACAGATTTGCCCATTGCACGACCACGGCGCGCATGCATCCACAAATTTCTCCCCCGCTACTGCAGCCGACGCCGGGATCTTCATTCTTTGCCAGCACAGTTGAAATAGATATTTATTGTTAATAAATCCTTTGAACTGTTCCTCTGCTCTTGGGTCTCTTTGTCTTGCTCTCACTATCCTGACAGTACAGATCTCAAATCCAAAAGCACAAGGCAAAAATCTGTGACCAAGAAAAACAAAGCATGATTCTAAAAACCAGGTACGGCAAAAAAAAAAAAAAAAAAAAAACACACATGAACTAAACAAAATACATGACTAGAAAAACATTTAAACAGAACCTGGCTTGACTGGACTTGATTAAAATGACAGATTCCCCAACAGTCAGGAAAAACATTCAGTACTCGACTCTGACAAGGAGAACATGGGTGCTTTAAATACAGGGGAAAACTAACACGAACAAGGAACACTGGGCCAATCAGGGGAGAAGACAGAAATAAAGATGAGACTAGAACAGTGATCTTCAAAATAGAAGACATAAATCCAAACTTGAAAAAAGAACAACAACCCAAACAAGCGTGACAGTGTGTCAACACAGGTTTTTAATATCTGACACAATCTTTGACAACTTGTAACAATTCATATGAGATTATAAAATTGTAAGATATCACATGACTTGGCTCACACGAAAAGGTACAACTTTTATTCCCATAGAGACCAACCAATTTAAGAACTTTTAGAAATGAAAACAAGTCTGGTTGTTCAATACAGATGATGTATGTCAATAGCCTGTAATCAGTGTTGGGTGTATCTGATTGCAAAGTAATTAGTTACTGTAATCAAATTACTTTTTATAAAAAAGTTGTATAATACATTTTAAATTCTTGTAATCATATTACATTTACTGACTTTCAATTAAAGTAATTGCTTTACTTGTTCTAAAGTAATATGTGTAATACATTTAAAATATGAATTCATATGTACGTCTATTAGAGTTTCTGTGACAGCTGAAGGATGTGCCACAATGAATGAGGAGGAAATATGTTTGAATTTGAGAGGAAAACGTCGTGGTTACTTGCGGAACCTCCGTTCCGTGATGGAGGGAACGAGACGTTGTGTCGATGTAGTGACACCTCTAGGTCACTCTTGGGAGCCCGAGACACTTCTGGTCTTTGATAAAAGGCCAATGAAAATTGGCGAGTGGTATTTGCATGCCACTCCCCCAGACATACGGGTATAAAAGGAGCTGGTATGCAACCACTCATTCAGGTTATATGCTGAGGAGCCAAGACAAGGTCCGGCCATTTCAGCGGGTAGCTCAGCATTGTGGCAGGAGGGACACAATGTCTCGTTCCCTCCATCAGGGAACGGAGGTTACGCAAGTAACCAGGACGTTCCCTATCTGTCACTCACTCGACGTTGTGTCGATGTAGTGACACCAGGGGTCTCTATACAAAACGCCGCAACTAGCTGAACTGTGTTACTTGAACTGGCGGTGTGTGACGGGCAGACTCTGTGCCTCATAGCCAGCGCACCAGGCTGGCACGTAACCTCCCTCAACATAGTAATGAGTGTCGAACAGCCCTTTGGGGACAAGTCAACTACCCAAAAGATAGAGGCAGGCTAGCCCAGTCGTGGCCTCTTTTCCCCTTCTTTTTTTCCACTCCCTAAAAAAAACAAGGGGGATTATCCGACTGGGCCGCCAGGTTTGGTCGGGGGGTGTCCCTCTCAAGGGGAGGACACCACGGAGACCACATCTTGCCCAGAGAGAGGGGGGGATATTTAAGTGGAAAATACATCACATGGTCTTGCCGACCATGTGGAGAAGTCGCATAGTAGATCCTACCCAACGGGGGAAGAGTTACTACAAACATGGAGACTTTGGCAGAGGGGGCTCTGCCCGAGGAAGATGCAGTTTGCCAACAGGGAAACGAATTAGCAGAAGATATACATCACATGGGTATATACAACTACCACATGTGGAGAACCTACCAGAGAACAGGGCTCTTAGTTAGCACGTGTACTGGGCCGGCAGCGAGTCTCTCCGAAAACTCGTCTGCCACAGGGCTCGGAGGAAGTCAACCAGGGAACATAGTTTGTGAACACTACTGGGAATTAATGGTGCACATCTTCAGCTCAGAGGAGGTGAAAGGCACTATGTGCAAGCGATACACCTGGGCTTATCCGCTTGTATTGCGTGCCACCACCTGGGACAAAACCGGTTCCACCCAGAGGTTGTAGAACCTTGCAAAGGTGTTGGGTGTTGCCCAGCCTGCTGCTCTGCAAATGTCTGTTAGAGAGGCACCCCTGGCCAGGGCCCAGGAGGCCGCTACACCCCTGGTAGAATGGGCTTGTAGCCCTACCAGGGGCGGCACGTCCTGGGCGTGATATGCCATAGCTATGGCGTCAATGAGCCAGTGGGTGATCCTCTGCTTGGAGACAGTGCTTCCTTTCCGCTGTGCACCAAAGCAGACAAAGAGCTGCTCAGAGATCCTAAAGCTCTGTGTGCAATCCAAATAGTTGCGTAAAGCACGCACGGGACACAGCAACGACAGGGATGGGTCTGCCTCCTCCTGGGGCAGCACTCACAGGTTCACCACCTGGTCCCTAAAAGGGGTTGTGGGAACCTTGGGCACATAGCCCGGTCAGGGACCGAACTCCAGGCACGTTTCGTTGACAGAGAACACTTGCAGGTCTCCTACCCTCTTGATGGAAGTGAGCGCAGTCAGGAGGGCAGTCTTCAAGGAGAGTGCCTTAAGCTCAGCTGACTGCAAAGGCTCAAAGGGGGCTCTCTGTAGACCCTGAAGAACTACAGAGAGGTCCCATGAGGGAATGAGGCGCGGTCTGGAGGGGTTCAGCCTCCTGGCACCTCTCAGGAACCTGATGATCAGGTCATGCTTCCCTAAGGACTTACCATCCACTGTGTCGTGGTGTGCTGCTATAGCAGCAACATACACCTTCAAGGTGGAAGGGGACAGCCGCCCTTCCAACCTCTCCTGCAGGAATGAAAACACCAATCCGACTGCACATCTCTGGGGGTCTTCCCATCGGGAAGAACACCACTTAGCGAACAGACGCCACTTAAAGGGCCAGTAGGGTGCTACAAGGACGACCTGCTCCTCATCCTCCCTGACCTTGCACAGAGTCTGTGCAAGTACGCTCACTGGGGGAAACGCATATTTGCGCAGGCCAGGAGGCCAGCTGTGTGCCAGCGCGTCTATGCCAAGAGGTGCCTCGGTCAGGGCGTACCAGAGTGGCAGTGGGAGGATTCTTGGGAGGTGAACAGGTCTACCTGTGCCTGTCTGAATTGACCCCAAATCAGCTGGACCACCTGAGGGTGGAGTCTCCACTCTCCCCTGAGGGTAACCTGCCATGACAGCATGTCCGCTGCAGTGTTGAGGTCGCCCGGGATGTGAGTGGCTCGCAGCGACTTGAATTGCTGCTGACTCCAGAGGATGAGACGGTGGGCAAGTTGTGACATACGACGAGAGCGCAGACCGCCTTGGCGGATGATATATGCTACCGTTGATGTGTTGTCTGTCCAAACTAACATGTGCTTCCCCTGGGTGTCCACCGCTGAGGATGCCATATGCCCCAGGAGCCTCTGAAAGAGTTTCAGTGGAAGCACTGTTTTCTGTTTGAACGCCTTCAAACAGGTCAGCACCGACTGTGCGCGCTTATTTGTGAAGCGCGCTGTCAATGAGACTGAGTCCAACTCCAAACCGAGAAAAGAGATACTCTGAACTGGGAGGAGCTTGCTCTTTTCCCAGTTGACCTGAAGCCCTAATCAGCTGACGTGCGAGAGCACCAAGTCCCTGTGTGCACACAACATGTCCAGAGAGTGAGCTACGATTAGCCAATCGTCAAGATAGTTGAGAATGCGAATGCCCGCTTCCCTTAACGGGGCAAGAGCTGCCTCTGTGACCTTCGTGAAGATGCGAGGGGACAAGGACAGGCCGAAAGGGAAGACCTTGTATTGATATGCCTGACCCTCGAATGCAAACCGCAGGAAGGGTCTGTGTCGAGGTAGAATCGAGACGTGAAAGTACGTGTCCTTCAGGTCTACCAATGACAATGTCATCGGACATACCGGTAGGTGGAGGCTCGCGGAGGGGCGGAGCTCGAGGTGCCACACCATGTCGTGGCCGTGCTGAGTCTAGGGACATCGAAGCACTTACCTGGCTCCTTGTGACCACCCCCGGAACAGCCTGGGACGGGGGAGGAAGAGGCCTGTCCTCGCAACCCATGGAGACTGTCACATCGGGGCGGATGTGTGCCACAGCTGGGTGCACAGGGGCTGGGAGACCGCAGCTGGAGCACCAAATCTGCAAGATAAAAAAGGTGGACAGTGGTCATGATGACGACTGTGCACACTGGGTATGTGACCCAGGGAAGGAGGAAACCACTCTTTTGCTGGACTGTTGGGTACCGCAGCCACTTGGGCATGCGGCAAAATCAAATGAAAAGGCAACAAATGATTCTTCACCCGGCCCTCCACCGGAGGATGTAGTGGTCTTACTACCAGCTCCAGTGCAGTGGGTTCCATCGACCCTGGGTCGCCCGTCTCAGGGGGCTTTGACGACATTCGTGGGTTCTTGGCGGACGGCCGTGAGACGGGTGGCGTCTGCTTCCTGCGGTGGCTCCACGCCGGGGCCGAGCCGAAGGGGCGGGCTGTGGCAGAGCCGGTGCAGTCACCACAGGGGGACGCCCTTGGCGACGAGCAGACAGGGTGCGGGATCTTGAGCCGTGCTGGGGCAGGATATGCCGGATAGCCTCCGTCTGCTGCTTCACCATCGAGAACTGCTGGGCAAAGTCCTCGACGGTGTCGCCGAATAGGCCAGCCTGGGAGATGGGGCAGCAAGGAACCGTGTCTTGTCGGCCTCACCCATCTCGACCAGGTTGAGCCAAAGGCAGCACTCATGGACCACTAATGTGGACATTGTCCGCCCGAGAGACCGCGCCATGACCTTCGTTGCTCGGAGAGTGAGGTCGGTCAGTGAGCGCAGTTCCTGCATCAGATCTGGGGAGGAACTACCCTCTTGCAGTTCTTTTAGCGCCTTGGCTTGGTGGACCTGCAGGAGAGCCATGGCATGCAGGGCAGAGGTGGCTTGTCCAGCAGCGCTGTAGGCTTTGGCCGTCAGGGATGACGTGAACCTACAGGGCTTGGACGGGAGCTTTGGGTGTCCAAACCAGTTGACGGCGCTCTGCGGGCATAGGTGCACCGCGAGTGCCTTATCCACCGGGGGAATCGCCGTATAGCTCCTGGCCGCCCCGCTATCGAGGGTAGTGAGGGTGGGGGAACTGAGTAATCAGGACCAGGCAGTAAAAGGTGCCTTCCACGATTTTGTCAGCTCCTCGTGCACTTCTGGGAAGAAAGGCACTGGAGTGGGGCGCGGCTGCTTTGAGCGGTGCCGTGAGCCCAGGAACCAATCATCGAGCCGCTCAGGGGAGAGCGGAGGGTTCCACTCTAGCCCAACGCTCGCGACCACCCGGGAAAGCATGTCCGCCATCTCTGCATCAGCCAGTGACTGGGCAATTGTCCCCGAAGGGAGGAGCCCAGCTGAGGCTTCTGCGTCCGACTGGACAAGCCCGCTCTCCGATGCTGCACTCGAGAGCTCATCAGCTTCGCGGGCTCCGAACAAGAGGTCGAACTCGCCATGAGACAAGCCGGCGGACTCATCCGGAACCTTGCAGACGAGCATGCTGGGGAATGGGAGGTCCGTGGGGGATACCTGGTGGAGGCGGTCCCATTGGGGTCCCCAAATCGCCCCCAGTGCTAGCCACGCTGGCTTCAAACCCGTAGGTAGAAGGACCGAGGTGGGGAGCCGCTGGGGTGGCTTGCTTTCTTATGACATGGTCATGTTCTCGCAGTGAGAACATGAACCATGAATGCTGCCTCCATGTGGGTTGTGCCCAGACACAATAGACAGCGATCGTGACCGTCTGATGTTGAGAGGTAACGACCGCAACCAGGAATAACACACAAATGGAAAGGCATCTTTAAAAAGACGTTCCGTGTGTGCCGCTGTTTTAGAGAAATATACTCTTTTAGGAAAATATACTCTCTTTTTTCTGTCGAAGCGCCCAGGGGCGTTCTCTGCAGTGCACCAGTGCAGAGGAGGGAGAAGCCGCTGAAATGCGCCATCAGATCCAGCAGAGGTGAATGAACGGTCAGCTCAGTAGACATCGACCGTTCGGCTCCGAAGAGAAAATCTGAATGAGTGGTTGCATACCAGCTCCTTTTATACCCATATGTCCGGGGGAGTGGCATGCAAATACCACTCGCCAATTTTCACTGGCCTTTTATCAAAGACCAGAGGTGTCTCGGGCTCCCAAGAGTGACCCCTAATGTCACTACATCGACACAACGTCGAGTGAGTGACAGATAGGGAACCAAAAACCTTTCTAGGAAATGATATTTAGAAAGTAACTTAAAAGTAAAATAACTAGTAATGTGATGAAATAATCAGTAAAGTAATATGATTACATTTCAAAGAGAAATAACTAGTAATGTGTAGTGGATTACTTATTTTGAGTAACTTCCCCAACACTGCCTGTAACATGCTTCCAAGGATTGCTTCAAATAGTTATTTTCCTATTAAAGTCATGGGTGTGAAACTCCAACTCGATATGTAGTATTATTATGACTTGTCACACGACGGGGTCTTTGATATCTTTTGCTGTAAATGTATCTTATTTTGATGATCGTTAGATACTTTTACTGGAAAACTAAAGAATTTGCTTTTGCAGTTAAAATATGAATGTTTGAGCCAAACGGAGGTGTTTTTTATTTTCCTGCAAACACCAGCGAGATGCTCATGGCAGAATGTTGAATGACCTGCTGCAGCATCTCTTCTGGAACAATTAAATCTCTCATGTGAAATGTAACGATGATTATGATGATGATGATGATGATTATAAGATCCTCAGCAATATGCGAAGAAATTCCCAGCATTCCTCTGGCACTGGTTTCCTGTTTTTATTTTTCAGTCTGATGCATGCCGGATCCGTCTCAGACAAAGACTCTCTGTGATTGTGATGGTTAAAAATGGAAGCGTGTGAGATGCTGGTAAAGATGAACCATAGACTGAATGCTCTGAATAAATGAAGCGTTATGTCACCAGACATCTTTAGTCAGGGGGTGGGTTTATGATTTCTGAGGCCCCAAGCAACCGACTAACCCAGGGCCCCATTTTGAAAATTTTGCTTAAAACAAATTACAAAAAAAATATTTTAATTCATAATTTTAAATTCATCAGCCATTGTAGCCAAGTACATTCAAACTGTTTAATGAAATAAAAATCTAGTTAATGATAATTACTGCATGTTTTCCAGTTTTTCCACAATACAATGATAAAAAAGCAACATTTACCTACATATATTTTACAAAACACTTCTTTTCCTTTTCTTTTTTTCTTTTTTTCTGAACAGGGTGTGCAAAACATTCTTCACCCAGTAACATTTTTGAATTCAGTTGTTATTTATTAATATTATATCCCAACAATTATTTATTGTTTTCCAGTTTGTTGTTATAATATGATACAGTAATACTATTATTACTTTGATGATCTGTTGTATACAATAGTAATATATTCCTCTCTTATTTACTTTACTTTCGCGTGGATTTTATATTCTGACATTGCAGTGTATTGTTCACCATGTTGCAAAAGGCTGTATTTTTTGTAAGCATCGTAGGCAACATTCGTAACAGTAAACATACAAGGCATGGCGACTCCTCAGCACACTAGAGCAGAAGGAAAAAAAACATTTATCAAGTGCTGAAACTGTACTGCTTGGTGCAGAACAATCTGGAATAATGTTAAACATTGTAACAGTCACCTCTTTGCAACCTAAACTTGTTCAGAATGTTAAGTCTTTGTGACACGTGCTAAAAACAATCTAGACAGCGCAAGGAATGAAACAGATCGCAGATGTCTCGACATTCGTTTTTGAAACCTGGCCCCAATGTTGTCCGGTCCCCACATAATTTCGTGGCTTGTGTGGTGGTTAAAACCTCTAATGCCTTTAGTCAACACACGTGGACATCATGTTTGACATGACGCTTGTGTTCTCGCATCACTATGTGAAAATGAGATGTTAAAGAAAGTCTCCTGCTTCAGTTGTTTCTCCTGAGAAAAAGTCTCCAGGAATCTGTATCTCATTTAGAGTTTACAAGAGATCTCAACAATGTCTCAAACTGTGCTTAGAAATGCCAAGATACAAAAGTCTGCAATCAAAAGATCTCAATATGAACACTTCTTCCAAGAGCAAAAGATCTGAGCTATGATATCCAAACTGACTCATTTGGGTCTATTCTAGGAGAAACTTCAGAGACAAAGTTGATACTTCTATGAAAACACTGAGAACTCTGATGAGAGTCATGAAAGAGCAACCTCTGAGCAAACTTGTTCCCCTGGGTCGGGTCACTAGTAAAATCATCATGACTTAATGTGTGTTAAACGTCTTATGGGTTTTTAAACAGAACATTTGACTCTTTGCACAGATATCTGTTTCAGCCTCACAACAGAGAAACCAGAATAAAATATTTGAGTGATCTTCTCACATTCTGTCCTTCAACTGATATTTTATACATTTTATTCTTTCTCCAGTGCTGGTCTTGCACCAAGCTTGTTTTGGTTTCCTCATGTTTCATTTCTGGTGGGAAACGTGTCGTGTCAGTGTCACTGCACTGCGGCTTGCCTTAAAGGGACAGTTCAGCCAAACATGAACATTCTGACATCATTTACTCACCCTCATGTTGTTTCCAATTTCACTTTCTTTCTTTGATGGAACACAAAAGGGGAGTGGGGTTATCCAAAATCACAAAAAATAAATATAAAAGTATCATTAAAGTAGTTTATATGACTCGAACGCTATATTACATATCTGATATGATACATTTGGGTCTGAAATCGTCATGGTTACTTGCGTAACCTCCGTTCCCTGATGGAGGGAACGAGATGTTGTGTCGATATAGTGACACTAGGGGTCACTCTTGGGAGCCTGAGACACCTCTGGTCTTTGATAAAAGGCCAATAAAAATTGGCGAGTGGTATTTGCATGCCACTCCCCCAGACATATGGGTATAAAAGGAGCTGGTATGCAACCAGTCATTCAGGTTTTATATTGAGGAGCCGAGACAAGGTCCGGCCATTTCAGTGGGTAGTTCAGCGTTGTGGCAGGAGGGACACAACGTCTCCTTTCCTCCATCAGGGAACAGAGGTTACACAAGTAACCACGACGTTCCCTATCTGTCACTCACTCGACTTTGTGTCGATGTAATGACACTAGGGGTCCCTATACAAAATGCCACAACTGGCTGAACTGTGATACGTGAACTGGCGGTGTGTGGTGGGCAGACCACTGTGTGCCTCGTAGCCAGCACACCAGGTCGACACGTAACCTCCCCCAACATAGTTATGAGTGTTGAACGGCCCTTTGGGGATAAGTCGCCTACCCAAAATATAGAGACAGGCTAACCCAGTTGTGGCCTCTTTTCCCCTTCTCTTTTTCCACTCCCTAAAAAAGAAGGGGGATTATCCGACTGGGCCACCAGGTCTAGTCAGAGGGTGTCCCTCCCAAGGGGAGGACACCGCGGAGATCACACCTCACCCAAAGGGGGGGGGGGGGTATTTAAGTGGAAAAATACATCACATGGTCTTTCCAACCATGTGGAGAGTCTTCAAGATAGATCCTACCCAATGGGGGAGGAGCTACTACAAACATGGAGACTGGGGCAGAGGGGCTCTCTGCCCAAGGAAGACGCAGTTTGCCAACAGGGAAACAAATTAGCAGAAGATATATATCGCATGGGGTTAGCCTTACAGGGCTCGTAGCCCTACTGGGGGCGGCATGTCCTGGGTGTGATATGCCGTAGTTATGGCGTCAATGAGCCAGTGGGCGATCCTCTGCTTGGAGACAGCGCTTCCTTTCCGCTGTGCACCAAAGCAGACAAAGAGCTGCCCAGAGATCTTAAAGCTCTGAGTGCGATCCAAATAGATGCGTAAAGCATGCACCAGACACAGCAATGACAGGGCTGGGTCTGCCTCCTCCTTGGGCAGCGCTTGCATGTTCACCACCTGGTCCCTAAAGGGGTCGTGGGAACCTTGGGCACATAGCTGGTCGGGGTCTCAGGATCACCTGAGAGTAGCCCAGACCGAACTCCAGGCACATTTCGCTGACAGAGAACCTCTTGATGGAAGTGAGCGCAGTCAGGAGGGCAGTCTTCAAGGAGAGTGCCTTAAGCTCAGCTGACTGCAAAGGCTCAAAGGGGGCTCTCTGTAGACCCTGAAGATCTACAGAGAGGTCCCATGAGGGAACAAGGTGCGGTCTGGAGGGATTCAGCCTCCTGGCACCTCTTAGGAACCTGATGATCAGGTCGTGCTTCCCTAAGGACTTACCGTCGACTGCGTCGTGGTGTGCAGCTATGGCGGCAACGTACACCTTCAAGGTGGAAGGGGACAGCCTTCCTTCCAACCTCTCCTGCAGGAAGGAAAGCACTGATCTGACTGTGCATCTCTGGGGTCTTCCCGTCAGGAAGAACACCACTTAGCGAACAGACGCCACTTAAAGGCATACAGGCGCCTCGTAGAGGGGGCCCTAGCCTGAGTGATCGTGTCTACCACCGCAGGGTCTACCACCGCTTAGGTCTTCCGCATTCCATCCAGGGGCCAGACATGGAGATTCCAGAGGTCTGGTCACGAGTGCCAGATGGTGCCCCGTCCCTGAGAAAGAAGGTCCTTCCTCAGAGGAATTCGCCGGGGGGGGGGGGCAGTCGCGAGGAGCGTGAGGTCCGAGAACCACATCTGGGTGGGCCAGTAGGGTGCTACCATGATGACCTACTCCTCGTCCTCCCTGACCTTGCACAGGGTCTGTGCAAGTAGGCTCACTGGGGGAAACGCATATTTGCACAGGCCAGGGGGCCAGCTGTGTGCCAGCGTGTTTATGCCGAGGGGGGCCTCGGTCAGGGCATACCAGAGCGGGCAGTGGGAGGATTCTTGGGAGGTGAACAGGTGCACCTGTGCCTGTCCAAATTGACTCCAAATCAGCTGGACCACCTGAGGGTGGAGTCTCCATTCTCCCCTGAGGGTAACCTGCCATGACAGCGCATCCGCTGTAGTGTTGAGGTTGCCCGGGATGTGAGTGGCTTGCAGCGACTTGAAGTCCAGTGGAGGAGACGGCAGGCGAGTTGTGACATACAACGAGAGTGCAGACCGCCTTGGCGGTTGACATATGCTACCATTGCCATGTTGTCTGTCTGAACTAACACGTGCTTGCCCTGGATCAATGGCCAAAACCTCTACAGGGCGAGCAGAATTGCCAACAACTCGAGGCAGTTGATGTGCCAATGCAGTCGCGGGCCCGTCCACAAGCCGGCGGCTGCGTGCTCATTGCAAACAATGCCCCAGCCCGTTTTGGAGGTGTCTGTCGTGACCACGACGTGCCTGGAGACCAATTCTAGGGGAACACCTGCCCGTAGAAATGAGAGGTCGGTCCTAGGGCTGAAAAGACGGTGTCAGACCGGCATGATGACCACGCGATGTGTCCCATGGCACCATGCCCATCTCGGGACTCAAGTCTGAAGCCAGTGCTGAAGCGGTCTCATATGCATCAACCCGAGTGGGGTGGCCACCGCTGAGGATGCCATATGCCCCAGGAGCCTCTGAAAGAGTTTCAGTAGAACCGCTGTTTTCTGTTTGAATGCCTTCAAACAGACCAGCACCGACTGTGCGCGCTCGTTCATGAGGCGCGCTGTCAAAGAGACTGAGTCCAACTCCAAACCGAGGAAAGAGATGCTCTAAACCGGGAGGAGCTTGACTAGTAGCACCTAATAAACGAGCAAAAAATAAAAATAAAAAATAATATTTTTTTTTTTAGAGCAAATAGTTTTCCTAAAAATGTATGTCTTCATATGTGGACAGCGGGACTAAATAACACCAAGTTATAGAAAGTCAGATTTTTTCATCAAATAGTTTATTATGTTTCCAGGAGTGTTGATTATTCATGTTTTTGAGACGTTACAGACATTACATCAGAAATTAGCATAATTAATTCTGATTCAAAGTAATGTCCAGCATCATCCAATCACTGTCAATCATGTTAAAATAAAATGATACATTATAAATTCTGAATCTATGTACTGATTATCATTGTCACATGTCTGTCAAACATGTTGAGTGATCCAAACATCATCTGCAGCCTGAAACTGAACTTTTGATCAGATTTTAGGAGTGAATGCACTTAACTGCATAGAAAGATATAGGATGCTCTCTTGTTCCTTATTTAGTGAATGACTTAACCTCCAGTATGCTGTCTGTCTGCACTGGTCTCAGAACAGTTTGAAATGCACCTTATTTTCATCCTAACTCCATATAAAGCCGCTGAAAGCAACATTTTTCAGCTTTTATTCTCAATGTGAAAATGCACAGTAAATATAGGAATACATTTACTAATGTTAATGAATAGAACTGTATTGTACAGAGATAATAAAATATAATATAACAAAATTTATATTAAAATGAAGCAAAATGCCCCACAGATGTGTTAATGTTGAAAGTTATTCAAAATATCTAACGTTTTTTCTACTTTTCAGGAAATGCGGTTTCAGTTTCCACATACGTATGTGGACATCATGTTTATCAGCGCACTGACTTGCGAAAAATGAACTGATTTATTAAATGCGGCATATGAAATGAAACTTTACTCTTTACAACTAAACAGGTTTCAATGAAAAACTTAAAGAGATTTCCTACCAGAGGCACTTTTGTTGGCGCTGCATCCCTAGGAGTACTTCACTTAAATTGGCGTCATGTTGTTGTGTCAAGTTAACCCTTAAATGACAGTCTAGAGTCTCTTGAACAGTATTCAGTCATTTTGTATTCATTTAAATTATGCGTTGCGTATAGCGAAGTCAAAATACAGCGTCCACGCATATGGGTCACACGAGGTTAGATACAGTGTTTTTGTAAACTTGTTTCAAACCAGCTTCCAAGACATTATAGCATTACTTCTGATTATCTAGAACAAATTCAAGTTACATCAGCTATTTTATTAATTTCCCTGCCACAAGACCATGCAAGGCTGGTTTATGCTGTTTAGTGTTGGTGTGGTGCTAATCTAGCAGGTTGACTAGCATTGTCTCTGTTATGAAGCTGGTTAAGCTAGTTTAAAAGTCTAGTTGGGTCACCAGTACTCCAGCATTCTGTACTTGGGGACCAGCACCCAAAACCCAACATAAGCTGGTCTTTTCAGCAGGGTTAGCAGACACTTTTATCCAAAGTGACAAACAGTGAGTTACAGAACAATTCAAACATCACGAGAGACTAGAGTCATTATTGATGCCAGTAGAGTTTGATGTTAGTGTAACCAGTCCTATAAGCCTCTTGAGGTCAGGGGAGTGAGGTTTATACACTGCACAGCTACCTAACAGCTGGCTACCGTTACATTATCTTATTGATGTGATATTCTAATGAGCATAGAATAAATACACACACACACTTGAGGAGTGCCCCTATGTCTTTGGCCACGTCCACACATACACATTTTCATTTGAATACGTATTAATTTCTCTAATTTTTGGCCTTCCATCCACACTAAAACCACATTTTTGTCCGGCGAAAATAGAGTTTTTAGAAAATGCTTTCCCAAGTGGATACATTTGAAAATGCAGTCTTTGTGTTGTAGTGTGGATGGGGAAAACTGAGATATTAGAAAACTATGATATATTCGATGTCATGTGACACAGTCAACCCAAAACAATCAAGATGGCACCCATGTTGTAGTGGCGTTGTTGTTTGACAGCATTGTTAAAGATAAATGTTACTTTGTACAACTTTCACGTTGCATTTCTTCAAAGGCGACAGGAAGTTTACTCGGAATTGCTGTCCGGCGACAAAACACAAGGACAACTGAACATTGAACATGGAACGGTAATTTTTCACACGGGCTGTAAAGAGATTTAAGCATTTTCGTACATTTCAGTGTGGACACGAAACTTTTGGAAAATGCTTGAAAATGGCTGTGTGGATGGAGATTGTTTCAAAACTAAAACATAGTTATCAAATGTATCCGGATTCATGTGGACGTAGCCGTAAAGTGTTGATTATGTAGGCAGGTTTTGAAACAGATCCAGGAAATTACACAAACAATGCATTCATACGTGTCTTGATTAGTGGTCAACCGATATATCGCCGAGGCTGATAAATTGGAAGATATTCTGAATTTTTAAAATATTGACATCGGCCGAGAAATTTTCCCTGAGAATCGTCTGCTTGCATGTGAAGCGACTGAGATATATAAACGACCACGTTTTGTTTTTGTCACGGTTCGTTTTGTTGTTACGTGCCATCGTGTTACTCCAATAATAGAGCAGTGTGTAACACAGCGTCATTTAAACGGTCCACATATCCGGCAGATGCGTTTGAGCTCATAATGTTAAAGTGTCTGTTTCATTCTCCCTCTCTCTCCTCAACAGTTCCCTGTAAATATTCTAATGATAAAAAGGCAAATATCAATAACACTAATATTATATACCATCTGCATATATGCACATATCTCGTTTAAACAGATGTAATTCACACACCTTACGAAAATCAAACGTTTTCTTCCGGTCGAGCGCTCATCTAATATCTTCCTCTGAAGCATGTATTCCATCAGCCAGAATCAAAAACTTCAGGATCAAAAGTTCCTCTGATTCACAAATCATGACAGTCAGTCCGTGACAATCCAAGCAGGCGATCCAGGCCATTTAAACTATCAGGAGATTGCTGCTCGCGCTGGATCCGCACAAGTGCATGAGAGCAACTTCAAGGCTGCGTCCGAAACCAGGAAAATGCTGCCTCTGAAGGATGTATACGGAGGTACGATGAAAATAAGGTGCTTTCAAACTGTTCGGAGATCAGTTTCCTTACGAGTTCCATTCATTCAAAACAGTTGTCAGTTAAGCCATTAACTGATTAGGCAGCAATGTAGCAAGTCAGCTGCCTACATTTTCAGATGCAGCCCAAGGTAAAAGCGCTTCACGTGCACTATGAGTAAATGTATTATTCATTATGCACTGTATGTACAATTGGTTTGATTTGGTATTTTTTGATTAAATGCGATTGCTAATGCCATCCATGGTTGCTGGACTACTGTGTGTCCTGTTATTTCCTTCTTTCTTATATATTAATAATTTCTTAATGTGCAAATAAATTACTAAAATTTTATGACTGAACAGAAATCTGAAGAAACTGCTATCTACCATTTAAAATACAATATTATTTTTTAGTTTTGTGTGAAATTGAGTAAATATAGTGCTAAATAAGAGTTTATTCATTATTTAGCAATTTTATGTTTATGTTACTTACTATATTAAATTGTGTGATATATCGGCATTGTATCAGCCTATCGGCCACACTGCTCTCAGGATATCGGCACCGGACATTAAAAAACCCATACTGATCGATCACTAGTCTTGATGTCTTTCATATGCTGCCTGATTAGACGGCATGTTAAAGGTTTGTTCAGATATATTTGCAGGTGTTTTATGTCTGGCAGGCTCTCATGGACTCAGTTTAAGGGTTTATCATGAACTAGTCTCCCTGTTAGTGATCGATTTGAATGAAATCTAAAGTGCTTAAAGGTTCATTTGTTGAATAGAGCAGCTCAGTTTATAGTGTGGCGTGTTGTTTTTCCATTTCTAAACTATTTAATGAGACAGCCTGATGAAGTTCAGCAGCTCATGTCGCAAGTTCTCTTATTTGCAGGATTATAGCAGATTTACATGCCACAATCATCAAGTCTTTCAACCAGAGCTTTGTTTTTCCTCCTAATTAATTTCTGAATGTTCCTCATTGATTTGACGGGCACTGGTTTGTGTTGGTAAGTTTGACCAGGATGGACAGAACGAAGAGTTTGAGTGTTAGAAGATGAAATCACTGTTTGACAAGTGTGATGGAGTTGCTGTTGATGTTCTAGTTGATTTTTGTGTCGTCACTCGTGCAGATCAGCAGCAGGTGGTTGTAGTTTAAATGCTCAGTGAAAGTTTGAATCCAAAAGATCTGTCTACATCTGTCTGATGATTTCATCTTCAATAACCTTGCCTTGTGCCCCGACTGCCGGCGGGACATCCCCACCTTCCTCGACCTGGAAGGAGACAGGAGGGATAAAACAACAACAACAAAACAACAAAATAGGCGAGGGAAAGGCCAACATGGAGCGACAGAGAGAGAGAGAGAGGAGAGAGAGAAAAAGAAACTCACTCACCGGTTCTCTGATGCACCGTCGCGTGGTCCCTGATCACTCCTCCACCCTCTCAGGCAGATGGCAGCTGCTCCTCCCCGGGTGGACCGGAGTCAGACCTTCGACCCCCAGTGGACAGAACACCCCTCCGTGTTCCCGGCATCCCGTGGGGACACTCCTCCGGCCCTGACAGTGGCCCTACCGGTCCAGGCGGTCGAGGAGTCGCTTCCCTCCTCCTCTCGTGGACAGCGGTCTTCTCTCGACCCCTCTGCATTTCTAGGGGATGGCAGGGCACTCCTCCCCCCCCGACAGTGGCTCCATCGCTCCAGGCGGTTGGGGAGCCCAGTCCCCACTCGCCCCGTGGACGGCGGCCGTTCCCTGCATCCGGGTGGTCGGGCTACTCCGTCCACCGGTGGATTGCAGCGGCGCTCCGCTGGGTGGACGGCAGTGTCGAGGACTCTGCGACGGGCATCCCTCCTCCCTCCCGGGTATCGGCACCAGTGTAAGGGGGTTCAGTGGAAAGGAGGAGGCGAGAACCGGCTTGACAACTTAAATAATAATTTAATGAACAACTTAACCAAGAACACACAAACATAACCACACACAGGGCAGCTGCCTGTAATTCTCTCTCTCTCTCTTGAACTGTCATCCCCGGCCGCATTTATCCCTCGCACGCCCCATCAGGCTGATTGGGGACCGGGCGTGTGTCATTCCAGCCTGGTCCCGCCCTCCTCGGCTCTACACAGTAATAATAAAACAACAACAAAACTAATAAATAAATAAATTAAGGACACTAAATGTTTTTTTCTTTTCAATATTGTTTGGTTAATATTAACAACATAATAGACAGCCACTGAAGGACTAATGCTAAAATCTGATGTTTTGAAACACCTGATTGTTTTTGATTCACCTGTTTGCAATCACTCGACAATGTTTACATACATTTTGACTATGAAGTGCATTTGACCATTCATGCGCACAGCCGCATGACTGCATTTACCGCGAGGCATGAGCGTTCTTCTGATCACTTCTCAGTTCCTCCGATTGAGCACCGGCTCTGACACAACATGTGTTTTTGTTATGGCTTCATGTGAGGAACAGATTTAAATTTATGTTTTTATGCATCGATCAGTGTCTCCTTCCACCATATTAAAACTGCCACATCAACAAGTGTTAGACATGTGACTTCAGTGATGTCAAATGTTATTGTGTCTCATCAGTGATGTCACGTGTCATGTGACTGATTCTGACATTGTAATGTATGGATGTATATTTTTGAATTATATGCATAATTGAAATGATGCATACATTTTCAGCAATTCAAACCTTCAGTTTCACTCTGTTACTCACATGGATCCATTGATGGGTTGGAATAACCTACTTTTATAGCACCTCATTTCATTATTATTATTATTATTTTTTTTTTTTATAAATTGTGACTGTACTGTTGGTTGGTTATATTGTTGTTATATTATTGGTTAGGTTTAGGTGTAGGGGTGGGGTTAGTGTAATGTAAATAAAATGACTACTTTTACCTGCCTGTTACATGTTTTATATTGTTTATAAGCAGTTAGGTTTAGGAATAGGGTTAGGAGATCTAAAATATCAATACTGTATAATAATAAAATGTAACTAAACTAATATATTTATAAGATTGCCAAGTCCGTGACAGAATCCTCTGAACTGAGATGAGTGGAATGACAATTATGTTTTTTTTTTTCTTTTGTTTTCTCTTGTGTAAAGCACTTTGGTTAACATGTGTTGTTTTTAAATGTGCTATAGAAATAAACGTGATTGATCGATTGATGTTTTCATGATGCAGGCAAAAATTAATTACGGTGATGACTTCGTCATGAGACTGCCCTGGTTTGTCCAAAGATTTGGCAACTTTTTATTTTACTGAAAAGGAGAATGTTTGAATGAGTTTAAAGTGTTTTACTGACTGGTTCAGGAGGATTCAGAGTGAAATAGCTGTAAGAAACCCTTAACATCTGTTATGTGATGAATATAACGAGTTAAATCAGATTTTTAGGTGAGCACAAATGAAAGACAAGAGGCTAACATCCCCCAAGATAAGTTCTACAGTGTGCTCCCATCTCTGTCTGTCTGTTTGTCTGTCTGTCTTTCTGTCTGTCTGTCAGTATTTTTGATCACACTGGACACCCTCTTCAACTCTTCATGTGACACTCCGACATTCATTCAGAAGTACAGCAACAAAACAGACACAAACAGGAAGAATAAAGAAAAGAAAAGAGACTTTAAAAGCTGTTTATCTCTGTGTTTCAACAAGAACATTAAAGAGAATCGAAAGTTCAAATCAACTCTTTAACATCAAAGCAGCACTTTTATATATCATCTTCGGTTTCCTTTATTTTCTGAACAGACATCTTCAGTTGTTCTGACTGACCTGTCGTGCTCTCTATCTGTCTGTCTCTCTCTGATTTAATTATGTGATGTGCTGTGAGACACGTCTGTGATGAATAACTCGTATAACATCCTGCAGCTCGTACAGACATGACACCAACTTGTTTAATTAATACAGACTTCCTGTAACACTGACACCAGACGAGCAGAAAGACAGACAGACAGACAGGAAATATGCAATACAAATGCAGTGACTATTGTTTCACATGGGTTTCTCGTGACCTTTCTTGCAGGTTTTTTAGTTTTTTCTCCCCTTTTCTCCCCAATTTTGGAATGCCCAATTCCCAATGTGCTCTAAATCCTCAAGGTGGTGTAGTGACTCGCCTCAATCCGGGTGGTGGAGGATGAATCTCAGTTGCCTCCACGTCTGAGACCGTCAATCCACGCATCTTTTCACGTGGCTCGTTAAGCGCGTTACCGCGGAGACCTAGCTCGTGTGGAGGCTTCACGCTATTCTCCCCGGCATACACGTACAACTCACCACGCGCCCCACCAAGAGCGAGAACCACATTACAGCGACCACGAGGAGGTTACCCCATGTGACTCTACCCTCCCTAGCAACTGGGCCAATTTGGTTGCTTAGGAGACCTGGCTGGAGTCACTCAGCACGCCCTGGATTCGAAGTTGCGACTCCAGGGGTGGTAGTCAGAGTCTTTACTCGCTGAGATACCCAGGCCCCTTCTCGCGGGTTTTTGATGACTTTTGCATTGTTTTAAAAAAATAAAAATCAGCATCTCATTAATAATTCATGAATGCGGATGAATTGTGTGTAAATATGCTTTTATTTGTTTGTCAGCTGTTCACTAGCTTTAGCGTCATTAGTGTTTCTCAACTGCTTTTGCTTCAGAAATTTTGACGCAACACTACCAAAATGTTTAGTCCCACAAAAGTTAACAAAAATGTTCATGTGTTTTCACATCACACAACCTCTAATTTGACAAGTGACAGATACTATATATATATATTACTATTCTGTCTGCACACTATTATAAAGTTAATTTCATGTAATTATTTATATTTGGCAGTCTGTGAATCATTCTTGTGCCGTCTTCATTCAGATATTGACTGTAATTGTATTTGTTCGTTTTTATTTTTTTCATTGTTCTTATCATGAGAAGATGGTAGAATCCCCAGCAGAAGTAATAAAGTACGGCGGCGTGTGAAATATTCCTGACGGAAATGAAAATGCAGCTCTGCGTCCATGTGAGGGATTTACAGCTGCTTCATTTTCTCATTTGCTTGTTTTTTTTTCCTCAGAATGAAACGGTGGATCCTTCCCTCAAACTCTCTCTCTCTCTCTCTCTCTCTCGCTCTCTCTCTCTCTCTCTCTCTCTCTCTCTCTCACACACACACACTTTTCATCTCATCTCTCATTTCTTTCTCCAATATCTCTTGTGTGTTTTTTGAGCTGTAATAAGGACATGTGATGTGTAAATTTTTTATAACATTATATAAGCATCGTCACCCCTGGAGATTCGTGGCCCCGTTTCTGAGAGTTTGCTTTAAAAACAAGCAGGAGAAGAAGAAAGGGAGGAGGATGATGAGGAGAGAGAAAGATGAAGGCCTCACAGACTTCAGTTTGACAATCACTCTTCATTGCCGCTCGTGTGTTGATGTGGCTGAGCGGCTGATAAAGGGCAGTTCAGGGTGTTTGTTGGTTTGGATTTGATTTCGGATGGTGTTTAGCCACTGGTATTTGTTTTCATGGTTACTGAAAGTGAAGACACAACTAGTCCTGCCAGGAAACTCATGTTTAAGAGCCATTTATGCTGCAGAGCAGTGCCGCTGGTCACCATGAGTTGAGTTTTGGATGCTGTTTTTTGTGTTACGTTAACTCAACTGTTTACAGCATTCCTGTAGTTTTCAGTTGGAAATGGAAGAGCATGGCACTAGCAACATCAAGGTTATGGTTCGGGCACTTTTGTGGACTTCTAGAAAGTAAAGTGTCATTAAAACATGTTTCACATTCTCACTAGTTTATTTAATTAGTCGACTAACAATGTCCAACAGTGTATACATATGCATCACAGGAGATTTATGTCATTTTTGTGTCATTTCCAGCACATCTCAGATTCTGTATTGTGTTTAATAGAATTCTGCGCTGGAAATGACACTGACGAAAATGACATTTTTAACTTTTTCAAATAAAATTGCCAACTCGTTTGTCTTGCCGAGGCTAATTTCATTGCTAACATTTGATCAACAATCAAACAGTTAGTCCTGCCCCAAACTCACACTTTTGGTTGAGACTTGTCGACATGTTTTGAAAGCGTCACAGTGTTTACACTCTTCAGAAAGTCAAACTATCAATTGATTACTGATAGTGACTCTCTATCTAATCCTGAAAGGATTTTAACATTAAAAAAATAAAAAAATAAAAATCATCTTTTATAAAAATGTAAAATATAATCAAAGTTAAGATTACCCATACAAAGGCATCTTCAGCCAGGTCAATCCATGATCAAACGTTTTGACTCTTTAACCTGGGACATCCTCAAGATGTTGAGTCAGTAGTGCTTGGCAAAGTCACTGCCCGCCTGTGAATGGCTTTCACCAAAGCCAACAGGATGCTTTTTGCAACAAATGCCCAGAGCAGCAAACAGTCTCACAGTCGACTGACTTAGAAAACCCAGACAGCCAGCTTCAACAGGGAAGACCCATACATTCCAACCTTCCTGTTCACTTCACTCACCAAGCCATCATATTTTAGCTTCTTGCGTTGGTAGGCCTCCTTACATCTTTCCTCCCATGGCACATTTAACTCCATTATAACCATCTTCTTTTTTGCCTCTGCCCACAAGGTGATGTCTGGATGCAGCGTGGTGACTACAATTTCTGAGGGGAAGATTAGCCTTCTGTGCAAGTCAACCCTCAACTCCCATGCACTTGCAAAATCCAGAATACTGCTGTCACAGATGTGGGTGGTTCCTCTCTCTCCCAGTCGAATAGAGCTGATCTGATGCCTTGACTTCGCTGGTGCTCTCTGTTCTCTTCTAGCTCTTTCCATGATTTCAGTCAGCTCATTGAGGATTTTGTCATGTCTCCACCTCTAACGCCCTTGTGAGAGAGCAACTTTACAGGAAGACAAAACATGTTCTAACGTGTCTGGTTTATCACAGAGGGGACAGTTGGGATTTTCTGTGAGCCCCTACTCTTGAAGATTAGTGGGCGACGGAAGGACGTCATACACAGACCTCAGCAGAAACTGGATCTTCACAGGTTCCATCCTCCAAAGCACATTCCAAGAAAGGCTTCTTTCTGATGTTGCTCACTATGTCCAGTCTCCCTGGCTCCCAAGTTGTACTGCCTTAACCTTTCTCTTTTATTCCTCCATCTTCCTAATCTACTCCTGGACCATACATGCTTTTTCCCTACCATCGGCCTTTACCCATCTGCAGGTGTTCTTAGCAGCCCCAAGCCCCAATCTCTCTTGGCAGACATTTCCCACAATGCCACTGTTCTGCAGTGTACTTTCTGCTTGGAGGACTGTCTCTGTTGCAGAGCATTTTCTTCCTGTGAGCACCTCAATGGTGGCATATTGGATATTGCAGTTTTTGGAATGCCTGAGGGTCATCACAAGCTTAGCCACTTTAAACTCTTCCACTAATGATTTTATTGGCAATTGCAGCATTGATGTTCTGCTGTAGAGGCCCACTCTCCAAAAACTGGGTGGAATTTCAAGTCATCTTTGCAGATACCTGTTTGCTGTCTGCTCAAATCATTTTTATTTGTATAGCGCCTTTCACAGCACACATCATTTCAAAGCAGCTTTACAGAAAATCATGCATTAAGAGAAAATGAAACTTTAATATCTATAAAGTCTAGAGTCATCATTGTGTAGTTTGATTAAATACGATTATGAAGTGTGTAAAAAATAAGTAATTAAATAATAATTGTATTTAGAAACCCAGTGAGAAAGGCGTCTGTGGCAAGGAACACAAAACTCCATAAGATGTTTGTTAATGGAGAAAAATAACCTTGAGAGAAACCAAACTCACTGTGGGGGCCAGTTCCCCTCTGACTAACATTATGAATATAATGCCAATATTACTTATTTATGTGTAGTGCAGGTCATGGTTTAAAATTATTAAACTAAGTAAGTGTTAAGGGTCAGTGTTTAAACAAAGATTTTGTAAGAACTGTAAGATTAATGACTAATGTCTTTGAAGTTCATCCTGGATTAACTGCAGAAGTTCACATAGATGCAATTGTCCTTGTTAGTTGGCTGATGAAGGCTTTTGTTGGCAATTTATTGATAGTCTATGTATTCCATTTCAAGAGTGTAGTCCATCATTAGACTGAGGTGATGCAGGCAGAGATCAGTGAGGTGCATCACAGTTCAACCAGTCGGTAATTTCGGTGAGGTCTATCCTAAATCCAAGGTTCGGACAATGGCATATGAAGTAATCCCATGTCTTATGGTTGGAGTTTGCATCATTTCATCCTCTGAGGTCCATCGTAATAGACTGAAGTGATGTCTGACTGGCACCGGCTGCTATAAGTCGTCATCACTCAGAGAAACGTAGCAGTGGAGTCCGATAACAAGCAGGAATGGAGCTGGATCTGGCCGGTCTGGTGACCACAGTATAGGAGTCCCAAAGTTGAGACATGGAAACAAATAGAATAATATTAGCGTTGATACCATTACATTTTTTGCAGAGTTATAGATTATGATCAATGTTTCAGGTTCCGGCAAACCTAACTAAAGCAGCCTAATTGTGTGGCAAAGAATAAATTAGGTGTATGTCTGGCTAAATAGATGAGTCTTTAGTCTAGACTTAAACTGAGTGAGTGTGTCTGCATCCCGAACAGTGTTAGGAGCCAAATATGAAAAGGATCTACCTCCTTTTGTGTATTTTGATATTCTAGAAACTATTAACAGGCCAGAGTTTTGCGATCGTAATGAACGTGATGGAATATAGCGTGGTAGAAGGTCACGTAAGTACTGTGGAGATAGACCATTCAAAGCTTTGCATGTAGTTAACAGAAGTTTAAAATTAATACGAAATTTAAAAGGTAGCCAATGTAACGACGATAAAATGGGACTAATATGATCATATTTCTTGGTTTCAGTCAGCACTCTGGCTGCTGCATTTTGAACCAGTTGAAGTTTATTTATTGATCTTGCTGGACATCCTCCCAGTAATGCATTACAATAATCTAATCTTGAGGTCATGAACGCATGAATTAGTTTTTCTGCATCAGCAACAGAGAACATGTGTCGTAATTTAGCAATATTTCTGAGGTGGAAGAATGCTGTTGTACAAACATTTGTAATTTGATTTTCAAATAACAGATTGGTATCAAATATAACACCTAAGTTCTTCGCTGTTGAAGACGATATAACAGTACATCCATCGAGAGTCAAATTATATTTTAGCGGCTTGTTTTTAGAGGTTTTTGGTCCAATAATTAGAATTGAGTCGAAGGAAATTTCTGGCCATCCAATCTTTCATTTCATTGATACACTCTGCTAATTTGGAGAATTGTGAAATTTCATCAGGTTTCAAAGAAACATAAAGTTGGGTATTGTCGGCATATCAGTGGAAACTTATTCCACAATTCCTGATAATATTTCCCAGGGGAAGCATATATAAGGTGAAAAGCAGAGGTCCTAAAACTGATCCTTGTAGCACTCCATACTTAACTTTTGTTTGATTTGACAGTTCCTCGTTTACATAGACAAAGCAGTAGTGGTCGAATGTTGTGATCTATCGTGTCGAAGGCAGCACTAAGACCTAAAAGCACTAGAAGAGAAATGCAGTCGTGATCAGAAGATAAGAGCAAGTCATTTGTAACTCTGATATGTGCAGTCTCTGTACTGTGATGGGGATTAAATCCTGACTGAAATTGTTCATATATATTATTTATCTGTAGAAATGAACATAGTTGTGAGGACACTACCTTTTCTAGTATTTTCGAGATAAACTGGAGATTTGAAATCAGTCTATAATTAGCCAATTCTCCAGGATCAAGCTGTGGCTTCTTAATAAGTGGTTTGATAACTGCCATTTTAAAGTTTCTTGGGACATGTCCTAAGGATAGCGAGGAGTTAATAATATTAAGAAGAGATTCTGAGATTACAGGCAATATCACTTATAAGAGCTTATTTGGTATTGGATCTAACATACATGTTGTGACTTTTGATTTTTTTACAAGTTTTGTTAGCTCTTCATGACCTATGATAGTGAAGGATTGAATTTGCTCATGAGGAAAATTATGAGATACTGTATTCTGAGGTACTGTGACAGATGATTGCATAATTCCAATTTTATTTCTGATTATTTAAATTTTATCAGTAAAGAAATTCATGAAGTCATTACTATTGTGCTGCGACGGAATATCTGGTTCAGTTGAGGCTTTATTCCTAACCAATTTAGCCACAGTACTGAATAAATACCTAGGATTGTTGTGGTTATTTTCTATGAGTTTGCTAAAATATGCTGACCTGGCAGCTTTTAGTGCCTGTCTGTAGCTACAGACACTGTCCTTCCATGCACCGTGAAATACCTCTAATTTTGTATTCTTCCACTTGCGCTCCATTTTCTGAGCTTCTCTCTTGAGAGCATGAGTGTGATCATTGTACCATGGTGCGGGGCTTGTTTCTTTAATTTTCTTTAATTGAAGGGGGGGCGACACTTTCAAGAGTGCTAGAGACGACTATTTATATTTTCTGTTATTTCATCAAGTTCTTCTAAGCTTTGGGGTTTACTGAGTATGTGAGACAATTCTGGAAGATTATTAGTGAAGCTCTATTTAGTGGTCGAAAGAATAGTTCTACCTGAACGATAGCGTGGTGTAGATTGAGTAACATTAGCTGATTGCAGCATACAAGAGACGAGGTAATGATCTGAGATGTCATCGCTCTGCGGCAGAATTTCTATAGTATCAACATCAACTCCATATGAGAGTATTAAATCTAGCGTATGATTATGACGATGAGTTGGTCCTGTCACATTTTGTCTGACTCCAAGAGAGTTGAGAATATTGATAAATGCTAATCCCAATGTGTCATTTTCATTATCTATGTGAATGTTGAAGTCATCAACAATTAAAGCTCTATCTACAGTAACTACAAGATCTGATACAAAATTTGCAAATTCACCAAGGAAATCAGAATAAGGCCCGGGTGATCTATATACTGTAGCAAGGGCAAAAGATGACAGAGTTTATTTTATTTTATTTATTTATATCTGACAGTGTCACATTAAGCATTATTAGTTCAAAAGACTTAAACTTATGGCCTGTCCTCTGAGCAACACCTAAAACTTCACTGTAAATTGTAGCAACACCTCCTCCTCAATCCTTCAGACGAGGCTCATGTTTATAACAATAACCTGGGGGAGTAGATTCATTTAAACTAATATATTCATCTGGTTTAAGCCAGGTTTCAGTCAAACAGAGTGCATCCAAACTATGATCTGTAATAATTTCATTTACAATTAGTGCTTTGGTAGAAAGAGATCTAATGTTTAGTAGCCCTACATTTATATAATGTTTATCTTCATTTTTTTATTTTTTTAAGTTTGACCTAAATAAAAATGGTTCTAAATGATTTAGTGAGAGTTTTGTGTTTGGTAGTTCAGGGAACAGACACAGTCTCTATATGATATCTAGGTGATACAGTCTCTATGTGTTGTAGTTTATGTGACCTCAAGTGCCTCTGCTGTAGATGAAGTGACCTCATACAGACTTAATGGACATGATCCCATGCTGGTCTAGGCTGGTCATGCTGGTTAGTGCTGGTTTTGTTGCTGGTCTAGCTGGTGGACCAGCATAACCATGCTTTTCACCAGCAAAACCTATCTGGTAAGCTGGTTGACAAGCATGGTCTTTCTGATGAAGCTGGTGAAGTTAGTTTAAAAGCTTGGTAGAGACACCAGCACACTGGCATCCCATGTTTAGGGACCAGCACCCAAAACACACCATAAGCTTATGACCAGCAATGCTGTTATTTTTAGCATGGGTTTAATTTTTTTGCAGATGTTTTTGAAAACCACACTACAGCTTCTGAATACTGTTAAGGTTCGGGGGGGGGGGGGGGGGGTTGAGAGAATGAGAGAGAGAGAAAGGGGGAAATATGGCAATCCTCTTTAAGATATATGTGCGTCAGTGACAGGCAGATAAAGCATTGCTGACAGCGAGACGGCACTCCTGATATTGACTTCTGGACAGAGATCATTCATCCAGTGAAGAACACCATTCAGACCATTTGATTTGCTCTTATTTATTGCTGTTTGCTGCACTGGAAGCATGCAGACTGTTAATCTCTTTGCTGCAATATTTTATGCTAATTTACCGTTTCTGTTTCCTTGAAATGGGAGTTCAAGAGAGCAATGCATTTCCTGTACACCTGATAAAACAACAAACAGACAGACAGATGGATAGATCGTCACTGCACAATCATGATTGGAATATTATTGTTTCATTTATTAACCGTAATTCATAAGAATACTCGTCAAAAGTATCTAATGTGTTTTTCCCTCGGGCACCCGGAAATCAGTTAATGAACACGCCATTTAAAATCACGATGAAAATGTCAGTTAATTATCTGAAAGGAAACGCCAGGAGGCAGATTCATTCTGATAAAAGTAGAAAAGTCCTTACACTCCATCAATTCGTTCATCAAGCTCATGTGTTTATAAAGACATTATTCTGAATCGACTGATGTTATCAGTTCAGTTTAGATGCTCTTGTGTAACTGCTGAGTCCTCTGAAAATATTTGATGAAATAACACATCATTTGCTCCTGTGGAGGTTTGAAGAAGAGATCCGTGTCAAACTGTGACCGTTTAGCACTGAATGGTGCCCATGGGGCAAATGGTGCTTATCAAGGATTTATAAATGGCTGAAACAACCTTTAATCTGAATTTTTACCTGCTCCATTAGGATTTGATCGATATATATATATATATATATATATATATATATATATGTGAACAGTGACTGCAGGCTGCCGTTTGTTTCTGCACTTCTGTCTGTAGACGTGTGCCAGGTGCCGTGTCCGAGCAAACACAGCAGTGTGTGTGTGTGTGTGTGTGATGCCAGTACATGTATTTATTACAATAATAAACAGTGTGATAAGGATATATATATATATATATATATATATATTAAAACAGTTTATGAATAGTTGAAATTGTAACGCCCAATGTGGTGTCAGTAGGGAAGGAAGTCCCGCCTTTCAGATAAAAGAGCCAATCACATTATTAGCAAAAGACATCATCAGTTCTCAAGAACTCACATGGGTTTTGTCAAGTTATTGAAATAGGACAAAAATAGCATAACGATTGTTGGGAAAACAGTTGTACCACAGTTTGAACCACATCAGTTCAAATAATTGAATTCTATGTGTTTACAAATCCATTACAGAACAGAAAAATCCAAGACAAAAACAAAAACATACTGCGGAGCATACAATATCTAATAAATGACAGAAACGTATAAAATCAGAAAAAAAGAAAAGAGCAGATACTTTACAAATTGTACCGATTTATATTATTTCACCAATACAGAGATTATATCTTTACTGGCAAACAAAATACATTTTTAAGAAGAAACAATTTGTATTATTGTAATTGTAGTTATCACTGTATATTATGTTGTGTTTAACCCTCCTATTGAGTTCAAAATCTGCATACACCTTTTGCAGTTTTGAACTGGAGTTTTAAGTTTATAAAACATTCATAATCCAATTGCTTTCATCAAAAACCAATTTTTAGCTCATTGTTAATTTCTTAGCTGTATACTTTTGGCATGCTAACTTAAAAACATACTGTAAATGTTATTATGTATGATGTCAATGTTTTGTTTTTTTTTGTTTTTAATTAAAAAATGTATACATTTTTTAACATTTACAGCTAAACCATTGTGATACATGTGAAGATATATATATATATATATATATATATATATATATATATATATATATATATATATATAAAACATTGCATTAAGTGTATATAAATATTTAAATTGAGAATTTCTAGTAATTCTCCTGTTAACTTCCATATTAATTAATTACTCAATACTACTGAAAAACAACTCAGTAGTTAAAATCTACACAACCAAATATTTTTTTTTTCAACCAAACAACATCAAAACAACTATACAACCCAACTACACAACACTGTGCTTTTTAGACAAAATGTATTGTGTTTATTGTATGAACTGCTGAATGTTAATGTGTGATTATTATCAGATCAGTCTGTAGAGATGTGACACCTTCCTTTAGGCAATTTGTCCTTTTATATAGTTTATTTGTTATGTTTGTTACATCTGTTTTGTGTGTGAGTGTTTGTGCATAATTGGTAACAAGATGCAGTCCCATTTTGACACAAAAAAAAGTGTGTGTGAGTATGGGAAAGAGGCTTAATGTAAGTAAAGTCAAAAAATTGACCCAGGAAGGCAAAAGATGTAACAATTTTATATAAATGTTATATCTCTTAAATAATTTCTTCTAAAAATCAGAAGAATTTCTTTTTTTTTTTTTTTTTTTGTAGTCTTGACAAAGTCACAATGTAAGGTTCCCGTACAAAAATATGGTATTTAAACATTATGATTTATCTCTACCGGGTCAAAAATTACCCAAACGCAATAGCAGGGTTAATATTTATTTTATTTATTTTTTTTAATAATAATTTTACTTGTTTTAAAGAATATTTCACCCCCATCAGTATGGAATCCTCATTCTTTGTATTTTTACTTAACAGTTTTATTGTAGTATGTTGTTGTAATCTCACCAACATTCACTTGCAATGTCAGATGAGGCTGAAAAATATCATATAAAAATAAGTCTTTATACGAGTTTCCATTAAAATCATATCAGCAATATCACATGTCTCACCTCCTAAATTTAGGCTATTTTTATGGGTACAAACTGTCTGGAGGAGCTTTTTAACATTAATGTGTATAGGATAAAACACTCGAGTAATATTGATAAAATACAGTATATAAATACAAGGGTTGATTATAAACAAATCACAGAATATCCTCGTAAAATGTGTTTTATATTGTATTCAATTAAAATACTAATGTGAAATAGCATGTCAAAGCTCCGCCCTAAAACTGCTGGTGCTGCAGCTGGATAAATCTCACATTAGATGTCAAGAACTAACAATGAACATTTATTAATTAAAATAATAATACAAATGTAAATACACTGTGGTTCATTGTCAGGGGTGCTTTGGGGGAGGGGGGGTGGTGGACAGGGGAGATTGCTGCGCATTGAACAAGCACTACACGGACGCCTTTAGCAGTTGCGCACTGTCACCGTGTCAACAACCGCGTCTCCTGCTGAAAGCGTTTCAACTTGCTCCTCCCGCGAACATGGATAGGTGAAAATGGGCCCCATGGGAGTTGTAGCCCCCTGGGCTTCAGCCCATATAAGCCTGTGCGTTAATGCTCCCCTGTTCATTGTACATTGTACAACATTTAATGTTAAAATGTATCTGTATATGTAGAAATGAACATTAACCAATATAAATAAATACTGTAAAAGTATTGCTCATTGTTAATTTATGTTAATGAAGTTGACAAATGTTAACAAATGCAACCTTATAATCAATACTTCCATGCACTTGTTCATATTTTGTTAATATGTTGCACAGAATCGAAAATATAAACAGTGTTATAATACTGATATTTGATCTCATGTATAGTAAACACAGACACACACACACACATACAAACACACACACACACACACACATACACAAACACACTCGTACACACACACACACACAGACAGACACACACAAAGACACACATACACACACATATAAACACACACACACACATAGACACACATACACACACCCATACATACACACACACACACACACACACATACAGAGACACACATACACACACACAGACAGACACACACAGACACACACACACACACACACACACATACACACACAGAAACACACCCACATACATACACACAACCGGCATTCGCCACTAAGTGGCGGTGACGTCACCACGATGCTTGTGCCAGGCTATGTGCACCTTGAGGCCACATGAAGTGTCGAAAGCCTGCTGGCAGGAGGTCACGGGGCAGACCCAGATGCCATGGGTCGACTGACTGAGACGACTGGCTGATGGACCACCTGTGCCCCCTACTGTGCCAACTTGCTGTGCTTTAGCCACCCGACACTCCATTCTTTGTTGTGAGTGTCTCTCCTCCACCCTCCATTGTTGTTGGAGGGCGACTGCCTCCAACTTCCCAGTAGCGTCCTTCACGAACCTCCTCCACAGAGGCCGATCTTGACACTGCTGGTACCAGTCAGCATCAAGTCCACTCAGCTCCAGTTCCTCCTGTACCACATCATTCCATCTCCTCTCTAACCTGTGCTGTGCCAGTTTAGCTTCTTCAATCCGGCCGAACAAAAGCTGTTTAGGCATGCGGTGCGTAGCCTTGCCTGCCGGTACGCAGCCTTGCCTGCCGGAGGAGCTCACCGATGGGACTTTGTCCAGATCTTTCAAGGATTTGTGAGTGCCTCACACAATGCAGTCTGGTAAACCCAGGATGGATCGTAGACAGGTCAGCCTAAATGTTTCTAACTGGCGAAGATGTTCCATTAACGGGGTCCACGTTTCGCAAGCATAGAGAAGGGAGATGGATGTTCATCTTCAGTGGGGGCATAAGTAACCACGACCACCACTCCTCACCTCTGGTTGATGGGAAGGCGAGCCCAAAGTATCCTGGGGCTTACAGCTTCCCACACCTCACCGCCACGCTCCAACGCTCCCTTCATTCTTTTGTTCAGAAGAAGAGCTACTCCCTGTTGTTTGGCAGTCTCCTGCCCCGAGTAGAGGACTGTCCACACACACTCACACATACACACACATACACACACACACGCACACACATGTTGGTGCAGCTATCATTATGAGGACCCTCCATAGACATAATGATTTTTTATACTGTACAAACTATAGATTCTATCCCCTAACCCTAACCCTACCCCTAAACCTAACCCTCACAGAAATCTTTTTGCATTTTTACATTTTCAAAAAAACATAATTTAATATGTAGGGCTTTACTGGTTGTTTAGAACAGTGTTACTATCAGAAATAATTAATAATTATTTCTTTAGTTATTAATTAATATTTAAATTAATTAATTGAATCTAACTCATTAAAATCTCATATGGGGCTCTAGTAAATGTAGTGTGCTACGTTTAGGAGCAAGTTTGGTTATTAGCAATAATTAATAATTATCAAGGATAATTATTCATTATTAAAATCAATAGAACATTGATGAGAATAAATGTTAGTTTTTTTTTAATCCTTTAAATCAACAATTATCAAATATAATCATTAATTGTTAACATCAATGAAACATTAATTAAAATTAACACTAGCTTATTGATCATTCAAATTCAACAATAATCAAAGATAATTATCAATTATCAAAAATCAACAGAATATTAATAAGGATTAACATTGACGAGGCACCACCCTGGAATCAGGGACTAATAACCAGATAGTAAAACAGTCTCAATATTAGATTGTTTTCTTAGCAAAATCGACATCCGAAGAATATCGATTTTTGGGAAAAAACAATGAATGAAGGCTTGAATCCGAGCACTGACATCCCGTCAGCATGATACAGGCGTATGCAAAACAAACCAAAACACTTCTCTTTGTAATATAAACAAAGTTTATTTATGCAGTAATATCAATTAATAATTAATACAATGCAGTTAATAAACTTCCGACTTACAACTACAAACTAAACAGTGATATGATTAGATATGGAAACTAAAATAATCCTATAACACATAAGGTGTGTGTGTATGTGTGTGTGTAAGGAGGGACGCGCACAAAACGGCGGACGTGACTCTTGTGGAGAGTATGTCACGCGAGACTTCCGGCCAGGGAATATGACCGCGAATGGGGGCGGAGAGAAACCAATCAATGGCGTCTACCAGTTACCGCGTGTATTCGCTTGTACGATAGCTTAGGGACAAAGCTGGGCTTTAGCATTAAGCTATCTAGGAGCCAAAAATGTGTGCCAGAATGTTTGTGAGGGGTCGCGTGCGTGTATGTGTGTGTGTGTGGTTAGTAAGAGAGAGAGAGAAGTGATGGCCCTAAAGCCGATTTCGCGATCATGGGAGAGAAAGTAGCTGTTAGTTCATCGCTCAGAGATGCGGTGGACGGCTCGTAAACAGTCCCGCGTTCTTTGACTCTTTAATGGATGAACTCAGTTTACCTGTCTCACCCGCGATGGCGAAATTGCACAACAGTCCAATTTGGTTGGACCACAATACAGCAAAACAAATTCGTGATAATTAATATCCTGAGTATTAATAATGAGTGGACATGGCGGTCCATAAACTGTACAAGCAAATAAAAAAAAACACAAGAATAACACACTATAATATTCTATCACTTCCCAGACGTAAACATCTTACTTGAATCGCATGAGGACACAGGTAGAATGTTTGTCCCTCCGTCCTTTAACTCCAACCTGGTTCCTTGAGGCTCGTGTGATAACGGGAGGCCGTTTCCTTGCTCTGTTGGCGGGCACGGCTGTTGATTCTCGGCGGGCTGGCGGAGAACTTCAGAAATGTCGACTTGATTGAAGATGGAAGAGAAATCTTTAATCTCTTCACTTCTGCAGGCAAACGGATGAAGATGCGGACTGCTCGGCGGTCTCCTTCAGATCCGTTAGAGTGTTCGGTTGAACACAGAGTAATCTCAACTCGTCCAGCGAGATGGAGATTGTATGGCCACAGTTTCAAGTCGGACGTTACTTCCTTGTGCCACGAGGTTGCACCTGAGATCAGCGATGAGCTGCATCTACACACTGCAAACAAAGTTGCTGGAAGCAAATCCCGGAAGCATTTCAGAGGTATTTCAACTCCTGATGATGTCATGTTTGAGGGACGTTCTGTTGTGTGGCTCATCCAATAGGAGTTGAGAGTTCGATCCTTTAGTGAGCAAGGCTCCATGGGATTTGTAGTCTGTTTTGGATTCCCTTTGTTTGATTTTGGCGCGATTTTTATCAGTATAATTTACGACTTGGAATGTGGGGGGCTTGAGTTAGGTTTTTACGACTGTGTTAGGCCTGCCTTTGTCTTCTATCTGAATACATGAGGCCCAACATTCCCCCCTTTGGTCTGAAGAGTTGGTTGTTGTCCAGCATCATTAGAGCAACTGAAGGGCCGAACAGTTCTTGTCGGTTCACAGTAACCTGTGGGTTACGCCATCCATGTATTCCTGATAGGAAAGAAAATGGTTGCACAGTCCATACAGTTCATTAGAGTTCACAGAGGCTTTATCGTCTGGACAGAGATTGAGGCACATCTGGGCATAGAACTTCTAGCTAAAACTAAAACTACATTCATCACACATAAACATTTCAAGTTATTGGAAGGCACAGCATTAACCGTAACACAATCCTTTCTTGTTCTTTGGTCATAACACAAAATCAAAGTAGAACCTGACATTGGTTACTAGGAACAAAATGTTAGAGGAAAGGAGGGTTAAAGGTTAAAAGGCTTATCCTTGGAAATGATGGGGTTAACCTATGGGATGGGCTCAGACTGGTGTGTAAAATGCGGCTGTATAAGAAGTGAGTCCAGTCTGGCCTGTAGGTGTTGAATGTACCTATACATGGCGTGTGCAATAATTGCGATGATGATCCAACCACTAAGGAGGAGCCAGAGGGCAACCAAACTGATAGGGTGTTCTTGGTAAGATGACGATCTGCTTATGTGACTAGGAAATATAGTGGTCAAGCCAGTCGGTTTGAGACTGAACTTCACTAATTTCGTGCCTTCAGCCTGAAGCTGCTGTTGAAGGGTGTCATCAACGGTGAGGCTGTGACCTCTAAAGGCGTCCATGATCTCAATTTCTGCGTCATGTTTGTTGACATTGAGATGATGGAGGACAATATCGTCAATGTGCACAGTGACTCCTCTGGGAACCGTTAAGAACACCATTTGGTTTGGTAGCCTTAGTTTAGTGGCTGTATCATGGCAGTCATATGACATTGGGACTTCGGTGGCTGGTGTGTTAACGAGCCAGTGATTGCCTGCTCGCTCTACCTTTGTCTCTGTTCCTTCATCTTTGATGGACATGCTACAATGACACTTGTTCAGGGAGGTAGTTACTCACCTCTCTAACAAAGGGGTTGCGTTTTGACAAACCCAATGAATGTACTTTGTCTTGGTACACGTTTAGGTTAGGGATAAGGTAGAGCGAGGGGTCCTCATCATGGAAGGCGAGTGTTGGTGGTGTTTTGAGGTGAATGTGTGCATTACCTCTCTGAAAACCAACATTAAATACGGACTTTAGTCTGTATATATTCCGCCTATGATGGTAGATTGAGGATAAATCCTATTTTGAGGTTCTGAGGATTTACATGGATTGGAATTTCAATGCCAAAACTATATGCCAAGTGTATCTGTGAAGGTTGCACAATGGAGATAGTAGCAGATCTAAGGATTTGTTCGACAAGGTCTAGGGAGATCAGGTAAGCTGGAATCCTTCCACCACTCAGACTGTTGACTGAGGAGCTAATTTCCCTGAGGTCCTGCATTAGATCTCTAACGATACACGCATAAGTTGTTTTCTCTGACAAAGTCCCTAAAGCGTGCAAAGTGTTATTGATAAGAACGGATTGCAAATTTACAGTGACTATAGTACCCTGAAGGGTTTTACCCAGGCCCTGTAATTGTTCTTATTGGAGTCGTCGTCTCTGCTGGATTTTTGGACGATGGCGACTTGTGCATCTAAAGCTGGCGAACTGTTTTCTGGACAAGTGGTCTCGGTATGTCAACCTGAGCCCACATGTGTCCACGACGGCAGTCAATGAGCGGAGCCAATCGGTTCAGTAGGTCCTGGCCAACTAACAGTGGTTTTGTATTAATGGGACATATGTAAACAGGGTCTATTAGCATCATCCCTTGAAAGGTGTCAATCCAGGTCCGTTTTGTGATAGATGACCTATCTTGCGTGTAGCTTGTGATGCTTACGTTGCAGGTCTCTGTCTATAACGGTTTGCCAAGGGAGAGCTTTGCTCTAGCCACCTCTGCGAAGGTGTTGGAACCCATTAGACTTATTTCAGAACCGGTGTCGAGTAGTGTGTGGGAGCTGAATGACCCATGTGTCAGGCATTGCCCTTACGGTACAGATCGCCCAAGAAGGTCAGGAAAGGAGGGTGTGGCATGTTAGGAGTGACTGTTTTGGGGAGCAACTTGGACACTGTTCCCCTTTTCCCGACCTACAAAATAAGCTTTGGTGTTAACGGGAGGGGGTACATCATCTAGTCATACTGACGGGGTTTCAGTGCCGTGTTCCTTTGAGGAGATCGACGGACCTGGTGAACAACGGAGCACGTCAAGCTTAGTTACTAACTCAGTCAAGCATCTCCTTATATCCTCCATTTCCTCTCTCAAATCTTGTTCTCTGAGGGGATTTGAAACCTTTTCTACCCACTCACCTTCTTGTTTGGGTTTTTGATCGAACCGCGCATTTCCTTTCTGCCGGCGAATGTTTTGTTGTTTAGGCCTGCCGTGACCCTGGGGGTGTGTCTGGTCACCACTCCCCTGGTTCTGTTGCCTACCCTGCTGGCGGGATGATCGGCGCCTCTGGGGTCCTGTTCTAGCATTCACCTTAACGCGAGGCATTTTGTTGCCTTCAAGCGCTAGGTCTGCATATTCTGAGGCTTGGATCCCCAGGGCTCTGGTGTCGCCTTCGTGCCCTCGGGCAGGGCACGCGCATGTCTCCCATGCCAGTTGCGCATATCTTCTGATTTCCTGCATGGTGGGGTTGCCCGTTCTGCAGTGCATCGTGATGTCATATCGCACGCAGGTTGAAGGAAAGGTTGTGAAGGAAAAGAGACTTGAAAGCTTGTTCCTCCTCCAGACCTGGTGCGTTACTTTCTTGGAAGTACGTGGTTCTCAGGCATCTATAATACTCACGCGGAGGCTCGTGCCTCTTCTGGGTGATGGCAAAAGCAGCTATGGTAGCGGAGGCTTCGTCGATATACAGCGAATACTCCTCGCGTAGGGCTTTACACAGAGCTGAGTAGCGGTTTCGTGTGCCAGTCGGTAGCGTTTCCATGAACGCATGGACACTCCTTACCGTGGTCTTCCATATAAGCTTGAGTTTTTCACGCAACGACGCATAAGGCAAGTCAACCAGGCAGTGCTCAATTTCTCTAAGATAATTGTCGATGTCTGAATCTTGATTATTTAGGTCAAAGCGTTCTATGTCCCCTGCGAGGGACTCGAGTTGTCGGATGCGCAAGCGTTGGTGTTGGTATGACCACCGGTCATCCGAGTCATCCGAAACATCATAGTCACTCAGATCGCTATAGCGATGAGGACGACTTCCTCCCCTTCATGGTGGAGATGGAGTCAAGTCGATGCATGAGGGTGGACCCCGGGTTGCGTGCAGCTCCCTGGCTAATGGGATCTTCGAGCCGCTTACACCACTCTGGGCTTAAAAATAATTGTCCCCCCTCCGTGGTGTGGAATCAGTCGGTTTGAAACGCAAGGTGGCATGACTGAAAACTGACTGTGGAGGGCAAATGTAAGAAGGGGCACCTGCATCCAACCAGCGGGCCGCTGGAGGAGTTTGAAAGGTGTCTTGGAGGACGAATTCAGAGACTGTACCACTAGGGGCAGCTCGGCTCCTAGTGTGTGTCCCTGGGTTTCTCAGGGGCACATTTCTACACGTATCACTAAAAAGGGGGCCCTCTTCTATGTCAGACGTCGTGCGGTGCATTTCAGCTGCACTTACCTGATCTGACTCTACTCTTAGCTGGGCAGCTTGAAGCTGCCTGCGCAGGGTTTCATTTTCCTCCTGCATCCGGGCATTATCTTCCTGTGCCTGGACTTTCTCAGCTTGGGTGCACCTAATTTCTTGGTGCAGGCTGAGATTTTCACTCTGCACCGCTTGGTAGCTGCTCTGCAGCTGTGCGAGCTGGGCCTGGTGCTCGGCGGTTTGCAGTTGGGTTTTGCGGTGATGAAGAAGGAACATTTGGCCCACAAGGTCCAGGATTGTGCGCATTATTTTCCCGAACGGGTTGTTGACATAATCAACTAGTTCCTGCAATGCTTCATCACAACGACTAATATTGTAGCCGTTAAGGTTATCTCTCTCCTCT
>NC_059378.1:43246641-43251641 GCF_019703515.2 Myxocyprinus asiaticus
GGGCTCTTTCCGAGTCTGCTCGACATAACAGGCCATAAGCTGGAAATCGAGCGAGCTCACAGGGTTCCGGCTCGGCGATCCGCTGAGGGAGAAAGGCCCCGATCAATTCTGGCCAAATTTCTGTGATCTGATAAAAATCTCATGTTATGCGAGGCGAGGAGTAAAGGAAGGCTTTCTTGGAAGAACCACAGCATTTTCTTGTTCCCAGACTGTGAATTCAACAAGAGAGAAACGTGATCGATTCAAGCAATGCAAGAAACTCTTACATCAACAGAAGGTCGCTTTTGCACTGATGTTTCCGGCCAAATTGAGAATAGATGCTAAGGATGGTCGTAAAACATTCACATGTCCCCAGCAAGCGATGTCCTTCATAAAGTCAATGGACTGAGTAAGTTATTTTGTGGTACTCACATTGCAGCTGAGTGGACTAGCTCACTGGACATTCACTTGACTATCCGAGGAAACTGAACACCTTTTTTGTTTCTTTTTGTGCTGGTTCCGCCTAGCGGCTGGAGTTTGTTTTGTGGAGTAACACTCCTTTGGGATAGTTATGTGGATGAATCTGCACATTCTTTGTGCTTATGCCTCCTATTGGCTGGAGTTTGTTTTGTGGAGTATTTCTTGCAGGACATTGGAGTGATTAGGTAATTTGTTGCAATCATGTAGCAGAGTAGTGCTGGCTCAGTGGTTAAGGCTCTGGGTTACTGATCAGAAGGTAGGGGGTTCAAGCCCCAGCACCACCAAGATGCCACTGTTGGGCCCTGTTTTGGTGGTTTGTTAAGATCCAAGAATTTTGATTGAAGGTTCTGAGTTTTATGTGTGATGTATTGGGCACTCAAATTTCATTGTGCCTCAGTCTCTGTATTTTAGGCGATGGGGTGGGCATCAATATAGGGAACAAACATAAATAATTGGGTCCTAACCAGTGTCATGATCACCAGACAAGTTGTTTTAAGGGGATGGAAGTCGGTTGAAGCGCCCCCATTTCAGGAGTGGTGCTTGGAGATGGGGACGGTGTTGGGTTTTGAAAAGGGTCATCTAGAAGACTGGGGAATTTGGAATTGTTTGTGGGGAAATGGGGCAGCTATTTGGCATTCTTGGAGGGCTCTCGGGGAGGGGCAGTGGAGAGAGAGGTATAGTTATTAATGTGTGTGATTATATATATATTATTATTTTTTGTGTATGTGTGTGTGTGTGTGTGTGTATACTCATTTGTGACCAAAGGAATATTTGTTGAGGGTCAGGATGGGGTTGGGGATTGGAAGGGGGAGGGGTTAATAGTGGGAGTTAAATGTTGATTCCCTATCTGTCACTCACTCGACGTTGGTGTCGATGTAGTGACACTAGGGGTCACTCTTGGGAGCCCGAGACACCTCTGGTCTTTGATAAAAGGCCAATGAAAATTGGCGAGTGGTATTTGCATGCCACTCCCCCAGACATACGAGTACGAGTACCATTCCCTATCATGCTCGTCTGCCTCGATCGGGCTTCTGGGTGAGTCCGCCGGCTCGTCTCATGGCGAGTTCGACCTCTTATTTTGAGCCCGTGAAAGTGATGAGCTCTTGAGCACAGCATTGGAGAGCGGGCTCGTCCAGTCGAAAGCCTCAGCTGGGCTCCTCCCTTCGGGGTCGATTGCCCAGTCACAGGCTGACGCGGAGATGATGACATGCTTTCCCTGGCAGCCGCGAGCGTCGGCTGGAGTGGAACTCACTGCTCTTCCCTGAGCCCTCGCAGCTCAGTTCCTGGGCTCGCGGCGCCGCTCAAAGCCACGCCCCGCCCCCGTTCCTTTCTTCCTGGAAGTGCATGAAGAGCTGACAAGGTCGCGGGAGGCACTTTTTACTGCCCGGTCCTGATCTTTTCAGCTTCCCCGCCCTCACTACACTCGATGGTGGGGCGGCCAAGGGCTATTCGGCAATCCCCCGGTGGATAAAGGTGCTCGCGGTGCACCTATGCCCGCAGAGCGCCGCCACCTGGCGTGGGTGCCCAAAGCCCCCGTCCAAGGCCTGTAGGCTTACGTCATCTCTGACGGCCAAGGCCTACGGTGCCACTGGACAAGCCGCCTCTGCCCTGCACGCCCTGGCTCTCCTGCAAGTCCGCCAAGGTGCTAAAGGAACTGCACGAGGGTAGTTCCACCCCGGGATTGATGCAGGAACTGCGCTCGGCGACCGACCTCACTCTCGCCCCACCATGGTCTCTTGGGCGGACAATGGCCACACTAGTGGTCCAGGAGCGTCACCTTTGGCTCAACCTGGTCGAGATGGGTGAGGCCGACAAAACACGATTCCTTGCTGCCCCCATTTCCCAGGTGGGTCTATTTGGCGACACCGTCGAGGACTTTGCCCAGCAGTTTTCGATGGTAGAGCAGTAGATGCCAGGTAAGTGCTTCGATGTCCTTAGACTCAGCACGGCCACGACGTGGCACCTCGAGCTTCGCCCCACCGCGAGGCCCCACCTGTCGGTACGTCTGATGACGTTGTCCCTTTGGTCCCCCTTGCACGGAACTTGGATGCATGGCTTGCGCTTTCCAATCCATCGCGAGGGCTGGTCCAGACCGTCCAACTCGGCTGCGCGATTCACTTTGCCGGGCATCCGTCCAGGTTCAGCGGTGTCCACTTCACCTTGATAAAAGACGAAAACGCTGCTACCTTGCGCAGAGATCACTACCCTCCTACGGAAGGGCACGATAGAACCTGTCCCTCCAGCCGAGATGAAGAAGGGGTTTTTCAGCCCCTACTTCATCGTACCGAAAAAAGGCAGTGGTTGAGGCCAATCTTGGACCTGTGAGTTCTGAACTAGGCTTTACACAGACTCCGGTTCAAGATGCTGACGCAAAAACGCATTCTGGCGAGCGTCCGGCATCAAGATTGGTTTGCGGCGGTAGACCTGAAGGATGCATACTTCCACGCCTCAATCCTTCCTCGACACAGACCCTTCCTGCGGTTATCAGAACAAAGTCCTCCCTTTCGGCCTGTCCCTGTCTCCTCGCATCTTTACGAAGGTTGCAGAGGCTGCCCTTGCCCCGTTAAGGGAGGTGGGCATTCGCGTTCGACTGGCTAATCCTAGCTCACTCTCGAGACGTGTTGTGCGCACACAGGGACCTGGTGCTCTCACACCTCAGCCGACTAGGGCTTCGGGTCAACTGGCAAAAGAGCAAGCTCCTCCCGGTTCAGAGCATCTCTTTTCTCGGTTTGGAGTTGGACCTGGTCTCCTTGATGGCGCGTCTTAGGAACGAGTGCGCCCAGTCGGTGCTGGCCTGTTTGAAGGCATTCAAACAGACCGACGTAATGGCATTCAAACAGGGAACAGCGGTTCCACTGAAACTTTTTCAGAGGCTCCTGGGACATATGGCATCCTCGGCAGTGGCCACCCCGCTCGGGTTGATGCATATGAGACCGCTTCAGCACTGGCTCCAGACCTGAGTCCCGAGACGGGCATGGCACCACGGGACACACCGCATGGCCATTACGTTGGTCTGTCACCGTCTTTTCAGCCCTTGGACCGACCTCTCGTTCCTACGGGCAGGTGTTCCTCTAGAACTGGTCCCCAGGCGTGTCGTGGTCACGACAGATACCTCCAAAACGGGCTGGGGCGCTGTTTGCAATGGGCACACAGCTGCCGGTCTCTGGACGGGTCCGCGACTGCATTGGCACATCAACTGCCTCAAGTTGTTGGCAATTCTGCTCGCCCTGCGGAGGTTTTGGCCGTTGATCCAGGGCAAGCACGTGTTATTTCAGACAGACAACACGACAACGGTAGCATATGTGGTTTGCACTCTCGTTGTATGTAACAACTCTTCCGCCATCTTCTCCTCTGGAGTCAACAGCACTTCAAGTCGCTGCAAGCCACTCAAATCCCAGGCAACCTCAACACTACAGCGGACGTGCTGTCACAACAGGTTACCCTCAGGGGAGAGTGGAGACTCCACCTTCAGGTGGTCCAGCTGATTTGGAGTCAATTCGACAGGCACAGGTGCACCTGTTCGCCTCCCAAGAATCCTCCCCATTGCCCGCTTTGGTATGCCCTGACCGAGGCCCCCCTCGGCATAGACGCGCTGGCACACAGCTGGCTCCCTGGTATGCGCAAATATGCATTTCCACCAGTGAGCCTGCTTGCAAAGACCCTGTGCAAGGTCAGGGAGGACGAGGAGCAGGTCATCCTGGTAGCACCCTACTGGCCCGCCCAGACATGGTGCTCAGACCTCACGCTCCTCGTGACAGCTCCCCCCTGGCGAAATCCCCTGAGGAAGGACCTTCTTTCTCAGGGAAGGGGCACCATCTGGCACCCGCACCCAGACCTCTGGAATCTCCATGTCTGGCCCCTGGACGGGACGTGGAAGACCTAAGCTGTCTCCCACCTGCGGTGGTAAACACGATCACTCAGGCTAGGGCCACTTCTACGAGGTGCCTGTATGCCTTTAAGTGGCGTCTGTTCGCTAAGTGGTGTTCTTCCCGTCGGGAAGACCCCCAGAGATGCGCAGTCAGATCAGTGCTTTCCTTCCTGCAAGAGAGGTTGGAAGGGAGGCTGTCCCCTTCCACCTTGAAGGTGTACGTTGCTGCCATAGCAGCACACCATGACGCAGTCGACGGTAAGTCCTTAGGGAAGCATGACCTGATCATCAGGTTCCTAAGAGGCGCCAGGAGGCTGAATCCCTCCAGACCATGCCTCGTTCCCTCATCAGACCTCTGTAGTTCTTCAGGGTCTACAGAGAGCCCCCTTTGAGCCTTTGCAGTCAGCCGAGCTTAAGGCACTCTCCTTGAAGACTGCCCTCCTGACTGCGCTCACTTCCATCAAGAGGGTAGGTGACCTGCAAGCATTCTCTGTCAGCGAAACATGCCTGGAGTTCAGTCCAGGTTACTCTCATGTGATCCTGAGACCCTGACCGGGCTATGTGCCCAAGGTTCCCACCACCCCTTTAGGGACCAGGTGGTGAACCTGCAAGCGCTGCCCCAGGAGGAGGCAGACCCAGCCCTGTTGTCGCTGTGTCTGGTGTGCGCTTTACG